>NW_026867546.1:532295-727120 GCF_020745735.1 Hemiscyllium ocellatum
GAAACTTGTTTTTTGGAGAGCCTTAATGTCAACACCCCACATCAGGTAAGGACCATTTTAAATCAGAAAGCAGGACAATGGCTCCACCGACTCTAGGATCTTTAAGACAAGCCAATCCTAATAGAGCAGAATGACCTTGCGTTAGTCAAACACAGTTGCTTCAATCCAGCTGCATTTCTGTGGGCGGGAGAGGGGGAGGCCGTGGCAATCAAGAACACGACTGCCTTGATTAGATTAGATTAGATTACTTACAGTGTGAAACAGACCCTTCCGCCCAACAAGTCCCACCCGACCCGCCGAAGCGCACACAACCAGACCATGCCCTACACTTACCCCTGCACCTAACAGAAACGGGCAATTTAGCGTGGCCAAGTCACCTAACCTGCACATTTTGGGACTGTGGGAGAAACCGGAGCACCAGAGGAACCCACGCAGACACGGGGAGAATGTGCAAACTCCACACAGTCAGTTGCCTGAAGGCAGGAACTGAACCTGGTCTCTGCGCTGTAAGGCAGCAGTGCTAACCACTATTATTGAATAGCAGACTAAAGTGCGGATGGACTTAAGTGGCGTACATTGCAGCTCGGTTGTTTACCAAGGGTCCTCCCGGGTGATTGGGGTAAAGGGCACAATGGATATGCTATAGTAGACGGGATAGAGGAAGCGTTATCGAGGCTGAAAGACTGTCGAATGGCTGTTCAGCCAAAACTTGTGAACTTTATGCCCTAGAAAGAGCTCTCAGAGCATTAGAAGACAAGGAAGGAAAACGGGTTGTACATGACGCCAAATACGCATGTGGAGTGTGAAAACATACCTTCGGAAAATGTTGGCCAGAAGGAGGATAATATACAGCAGAAGAAAAGAACTAGCGCATGAGGAATTGATCAACCAAGTGCTGGAATCTCTGTTACACCCGAGACAAATAGTGGTAGTTCATATTAACGGACATCAGGAGAATGAACCGGAAGTAAGGGGAAAATTAACTGGCGATGAGGTAGCTAAACAAGCAGCCCTGAATCCACAGGGAGCAGTGATATACTCCCTAATACCTGAAATTCCAGATCTTCAGGGTGCCCCGTTGTTTACTGAAAAGGAGGGAAAAAAACTAAGACATTCAGGAGGTACAAAGACAGTCGATGGGCGCTGGATGTTACCCGATGGGAGGGAAATGTTGAATGAAATGATGATGCGAGAAACTATGGCGGTCGGACATCAGGGGAGTCACTGGAGAGTGCAATCAATGTGTGATTTAGTCTCAAGGAAAGACTGAGGTATATGCTGGTAATGGTTGATCACCTATCCAGAGGGGTGGAGGCGTACCTTTTAGTCACTGCCACCACAAAGGGGTGTCCAATATAATAATTGGACACATAATCCCCAGATACGAGATAGTGGAATGCATAGATTCCCATCAGGGAACTAATTTTACTTCCAGGATACTCCAGCCAGCGATGAACGGGTTAAGAATTTCCTGGGATTTCCACACACCTTGGCACCCGACTTCATCAAGAAAGTTTGAGAGAACGAACAGACAATCAACAAGCAGTTATCCAAGTTAGTAGGAGAAACCAGACTCCCTTGGACTAAGTGTTTACCTGTTGCCCTTTCTCGAGTACGAACGGCCCAAGGACAGATATGGGGCTCCCCTTATAAGGTATTGTCTGGCGTGACCGATGTGGGAACGTAAGGTGAAATGCCAATCCTGGAGACCAAAGATTTCTTCCTAAAGAAGTACATAATGGGGTTGTCCTCTTTGTCCTTCTCGGTGAACAGAGTTTGTTGGCAGAGACTCCACACCTTGAGTTCACTGTCCATCAGATCCAACCGGGGATTGGATCCTCATCAAATCATGAACTGGGACCAAATTGCAACTAGACTGGGAGGGGAGTGTGTGTGTGTGTTTGGGGGGGGGGGGGGGCGGGGAGAGGTGGGTAGTCCGTACCAAGCCTCTTAACCACTGAAACTGTGATAAGAACGGCAGGGAAAGGTGAACCACACTATTCTCGGATTAAAGCGCCAGTGGAAACTCCAGTTTGGAGAGAGAGAAGTTTGAACAACTAAATCGACAAAATAACCGCTTAAACTTAAAATTAAAATTACTTAAAATAACTGATTATACAGTAGTGACAAGAGCGCGGGATAGTTTCTGTATTGTATGCTAAGTCTCTCGCTGCTTCAATACCACTGGAGAATGGGAAGAATGTTTAGGTACACTATATTAGCTCTTCTAATCATAGGATTGTGTCGGGTTGTGATGTGGTCGTCTTACTTAGTGATAACGGTTCCAGAAAGTGCAAATCCACAAGTCATTGAAACAGATGCCTGCAGCCTGGCGGATTGTGGTGATGTATGAAATCATAGGCAAATCAGTTACTTAGAGATAAATCTTTGGCTCTATGAAAAAGATCTCGAAGTGGGGTGGGGGGCATGGGATAAGACTAACGGGAAGAAAATGTCCCGGAGAGAGAAGTGTGTAAAGGATATTTTTGGAAAAAAAAATAATATCAAGAACGTTTGAGGCAGGAAATCCTCAGAGTTGATATTTTAATTATCCCACTCATTACAGTAAAAACGAGGCGGTTTCCAACCAGCTCTTGACTGTCCCGATAAAAAGTGTAATCCAATATATTTATCAATAAAGAAAACCTCATGGCATGAAGCAGTTTAGGGGGAGAAACCTATCAGAGCAAATTAGTGCAAATACTTGGGGTAGAAATGAAAGCAGACGGGAAGAATTTCCTGGGACGTTGTTTTAATATACGTGTGAAAGACAGAACCCGATTAGGAGAAAGGAATGGTAGCGTACCTACTCTGACCTAAGGTGATAAAAATCGTCGAGGTAAAGTGCTTAAAGCAGACCACTGAAGTAGAAACCGCTGGTGACACAAATACCTGGGTTGAATGGGTAAAGGACACTGTGAAATGTTTGAACAAAAGCAATTGTTATGCGTGTGCCACTGGGAAACGAATTGCCCAAGTAGTCCCCGTTCCACTTGGGTGGAAACGAGACAAGAGGGGTATGACATGCATGATAGCCCTGTATCAGGATGAGACTGCATGGAATAATGAAGAATGTATGCCCCTTCTCTTAATGTTGCCTCCTTTAAAGAAGGAAGGCTTAAGTAACCCCACACCTCCACTCCCCCCACGCCAGCACCATCGACACATTTCTGCTGTGGTCGGAAACCACACATTGTGTGTAAACAGGCGAGGAACAATCGGTCAAGATATTTGGGGGAGCTGAAAGTCATGCACCGAAATGGAGTACGTGACGGAAAAGGGAGGGAACTACTCAGCATTAAGGATTCCCCGAGCGGTCTGTTGTGGTACTGCGGAGGGAAAATATTGAGACCCACCCTACCTCCCGATTGGAGGGGCATGTGTGCAATTGTAAAATTGGCAATTCCGTTCACCGGGCATTTAAAAGAAAGAGATAGTAATGGAAGGGGGGGGGCGAAGTAAGAGATCATGTTTTTGGTATTTCGTTTAATGATCATGTATATTATACTCTATAGGAGTCCCAAAAGTGGTACATGATGAAGTCAAAGCTTGTAAGCAGATCACGGCGGGTTTTAAATCAGCACTCTTCCGAGGGGTAACAGTCAAAAATAAATGAGGACTGGAAAACTGATATTTCCTATAATCAGCAAAGATTCATCAATTAAACTAGAAATGCATTTACAGTTATAGCTGAACAACTTGATGCAACCTGAAGAATGGTATGGGAGAGTAGAATAGCCTGAGATATTATCCTAGCAGAAAATGGGGGAGTGTATGTAATGTTAGGAGGTACCTGTTGTACCTTTATTGCAAATAACACAGCCCCAGATGGGTCTATTACGTGAGTTCTGCAAGGCCTAACAACACAAGCCGAAGAACGAGCTGAAAATTCAGGAGTCAGCATATCGTTCACCAGGTGGCTAGGATTGTGGTTTGGAAAGTGGAGGATGTGGTGGTTTCAGTCCTTCCCTCCTTGATCGTAGTGGTGAGAAGACAAATCGCAATTGGATGCTGCGTCATGCTTTGCACACGCAGGTTAATCCAGAGGTGGATTGAAACAATTTCGCGACACAAATGCCCTGAATAAGCAATCTGGGGGAAGGGCGCTACCTGTTAAACAATGAGGGAATACGTGACCTCGCGGAGATTTCCAAAATAAATGAAATTTCGGAAAAGATGATGGTCAATTTGGAAGCGACATATAAATAAGAAATGCAGAATATAACAAATGACAATTAAAGATAAAGGGGGAACTTGTGGGAAATAGGAAAACCAAAGGTTCCTCTGCAACCATAATTGCTGATTAATATTAGTATATAATTGTTTCAGACAAATTAATAATTGCTTATTAAATAAAATAAACTAACACTGGAATGCAAACTATGTTGAAGGAAGACATAGTCACGGTTCATTTTTGCATACAGGAATGAAATGTGCCTACAAACAATGGAAGATGTTACAAACAAACAGATAAGGTGAAAAAGAACATCAAGATATGCCAAACTCAGCACATTCCCCTCATGTCAGCATTGAAGCGAGCCAATTACTTACAAATAATGGAGAGGATAAATAGGGGAAAGGGTCGCCAGGATTGGAGTCGGGGGAGAAGTAAACAAGGGTGGAGTGCAGCTAGGCAGGGGCAGAACACAATGAGGAATATTGATCGGTTTGAAGGCCAAGAATTAGACTGTACAAATTGTGGAGTAATTTCTGGATCGGGCTGCCTGCTTGCTAGCACCCGTCCTTGCAATAACGTTTCAATAAAATTCGCTGCTTCAGAATTTGACTCGGGCTAAATTTTATTACATTGTGAGCTTAATTTCTCACACAGGGGACAGATGCTGCTGGCAGGACAGAGGTGGTGAAAGGTGGGGAGCGGGATTGCATTTTTGAAGAAGGCGAGTATTCAAGCAGTAGTCAAGATGGAATAACTGAAGCATCATCCACTGAGGCTTTGTGGATAGAGCAAAGCACCAAGCAGGGGATGGTGACGTTATACTATACGCCCCCAAATCGTCAATTCGACGAATAGATATGCAGGGAGACTGGGGAGACTTGCAGGAGCAACAAGTTGTCATTGGAGGGGATTTTATTTTCCCAACATCGACGTGGAATGCCAGAGCATGAAGGGCTTAGATAGGTTGCAATTATTTGAATACGTTCAGGAAGTTTTCCTCAAGCATTATATAGATTATCCTACTCCTCAAGGGACAAAACTCGATTTAGACTTGGGAAATAAGGCAGGGCAGGTGACTGAGGTGACGGTAAGGGAAGCACTTTGGGACCAGTAACCATACATCTATTAAATTTAAAATAGTTATGGAGAGGGACAAAACTGGTTCACAGATTCAAGACCTAAACTGGGACAAGGAATTAGACAGGAGCTTGCAAGCCTTGATTTGAAGTGTTGTTTTCAGGTTCAAGGACATTTGGCAAGTTGCAGGCCTTTAAAATTGACACAACTGGAAGTCAGCTCTATCCGTTCCTGCGTGAGTGAAGGGCGTGGATGGCAATAATAGGGAACCTTGGATAACAAGCGATTTAGATTACTTACAGTGTGGAAACAGGCCCATCGGCCCAACAAGTCCACACCGACCCGCCACCCACCCATACCCCTACATTTACCCCTTACCTAATACTACGGGCAATTTAGCATGGCCAATTCACCTGACACGTACATCTTTGTGACTGTGGGCTGAAACCAGAGCACCCGGAGGAAACCCACGCAGACACGGGGAGAACGTGCAAACTCCACACAGTCAGTCGCCTGAGTCAGGAATTGAACCCGGGTCTCAGGCGCTGTGAGACAACAGTGCTAACCACTGTGCCACCGTGCCTCCCACTAAAAGGAATAAAAATGGGTGTTGAGACTTTGCGCAGAAAATAAAATAAGTGTGGTTCAGGGACAGACAGCTGGGATCAAAGGTATACCTGAAGGGATATAGGGAACACAGGAGTTTACTTTAGAAGGAAATCAGCAAGGCGAAAAGGGAACATGAGATAGCCTTGACTGAGGATATTAGAGTGATCCAAACAGGTACCTTAAGTATATTAATGGAAAAATACTAACTAGAGCGAGAATAAGGCCCCTCAAGACCAAAGGGGACAAGTATTGCAGAACAACAGCAGAGGGAGCGAGATTCTCAAAGAATATTTCTCCTCTGTGGTTACCGTGGAAAAAGACATGAAATCTTGGGAAAGTGGGGAAGTTAGTGGTGATATCTTTGGAACAGTCCATATCACAGTCCAGGTGGTGTTATATGTACTAGAATGTGTGAAGGTGTATAAAAATATTTGTCCTGAAGAGATATGTCCAGGAATACTGCAACAATCCAGAGAAGAAATTGAGGGGATTCTGGCTGACAGTTTTGCATCATCTTTAGCCACAGGCAGAAGACTGGAGGATAGCGAATGTTGTGCCCATATGCAAGAAGGGCTGCAAAGAATAACCTGTAAGCTTAACATCTGTGGTGGGTCACTTACTTGAGAAGAAACTGAGGGATGAGATATGCATGCATTTGGAAAGAGAGCGATTGATTAAAAGTAGACAGCATGGCTTTCTGAGTGGGAAATGAGGCCTTAAAACTATGTTAAGTTTTGGCAAGGGCAGAGTGGTAAACGTAGTCTATATGGAATTAAGCAAGGCCTTTGATAAGGTGCCAAATGGTAGGCTGCACTGGGAGGTTCGATTGCATGGAATCCAGGGTGAACTGGAAAATTGGATGTACAATTCCATTGATGGTGGGAAGCATGCTTATCGGACTAGAGACCTGTGACCACTGGCGTGCCTAAGGTATTGTTTCTAGGCCCGTTACTGAGTGTTTTCTAATATGGTTGAGAATATACAAGGCATGATTAGTAAGTTTGCTGATGATGCTGAAATAACCCGTATCAGGGACAGTAAGTAAGCTTTACAGAAATTTCGGAAGGACCTAGGTATGTATAACATCATGAGAGGCACAGTGTGAATGCACTTAATGTTTTTCCGACGGTTGGGGAATCTAGGATTGGAGGACATCAGTTTAAGATCAGAGGGAAAAAATAAAAGGGAACACTAGGGTCAACATGTTTTAAACAGAAAGTGGAATGCTAATGGAATGAGCTGCCAGTGGGAGTGGTTGAAACGGGTACATTTACACGATATAAATGGCATTTAGACATGGATAGGAAAGATTGGAAGTATAAGGGTCATGTGTAGGGAAATGGAGTTAGTGTGGAAAGCCATTTCGGTCAGGATGTATCAGTTTGGGCCAAAGGGCCTGTCTCCGTGCTGTAGGACTCCATGACTCTTGCGTGAGTTTCAGGAGCTGAGATTTCCTCCTGTATCTATCACCCATAAGGGAGTGAGCAACCTCTGTATGGATTTCAGATCTGGGGCCATTGTGTGAGTGCGTGTCAGGTGAGTAGAGAAGGGAGGGACAGGAGATGCAGTGTGGGTTCAACTACTGTGCTGCCACTTTCTCTCTCACTAGCAAATACCACCCACCCTCCCAATGCACGCATTCATCAGATCCATTTGCAAGAATAACGAATTAAGCAGTAAACAGACATTTATTCTACAGGGGAGACAGGCTCCAGCTGTCACAAGGCACACACAGAGACTCCAAGTTGGCAACACGTCAAGCAGCTGACTGATAGCCCATCACTGTTCAGGGACAGTTCGAGATGGGGACCCACTGCTGGTCTCACCAGAGACACTCCCGTCCAATCATTTTCAAAAATCGTTTTTCGGGCACATTCCCTGTGTCAACCAAAAACAAATTCATCACAATTTGGTCTTCGTCATTTGAATACGCGCTTCATCTGGTCAACGTTTAAAATCAGGCAACACCAGGTTATAGTCCAACAGGTTTATTTGGAAGCACTCGCATTCGGAGCGCTGTTCCTTCGTCAGGGGGCTTAGCCTGTCGTCCCCTTCTGAACCTGACCATCTTCTGCTGCCTCACTGTATATGGAAATTCTCACAGACTTACCTCGGTATCCTTTGTCCCCAGGGAACAAGAATCCTGCCATCTTTGTCGGGACAATCAATATAGAATCAAAGAGTTAACAGCATAGTAAGAGACCCTTCGGTCCAACCCGTCCGTGCCGACCAGATATCCCAAACTAATCTCGTCCCACTAGGCAACACCCAGCTCAGATCCCTACAAAGCCTTGCTATTCATTTGACCCATGCAGCAAATAGTTGCATGGTACCATAGGTCACCTTGTCAAACAATTGCAAACTTTATTGTGCAAATGAGAAGCAATGAAAAGCATCATTATTTAACACAATCCTCATATCTCTGTGATGTTTTGAATTCAATTCCACTTTAAGTGTCCCTGACGTTTACCTCCTGAAGTCCTGAAAGGTCAATCACTTTCGAAAGGGATCAACCCAAACGTTTCCCACAGCCCGCTGTAATTTACACCGATTTCTGCCCAGTTTCTCATTGTTATACCTGTGATTTTTAGAACTTTCTCTCTGAAAATGTCCCAGAGTCTGTGCTGTCAGAACTGCCTGTCAAAAGACCTGCAACTGGTTCATGGTTGGTTCCCACCTTGCCTGATGATATTATTCCCATGCGTTTTAAAATTCAAGGGCAGGTTTGCTTTCTAGATTTCTTGTTAATGTTCCTCATCTCCATTCAGAGGGAAAGCTATTTACCTCTCAAAAATGCCAACAGATGTCTCAATTTTGGACTTTACTTTCATTCTGGATTCTTCTCCAGGGCAGGATTGACTGGTGAGAGGGAACATGGTATTAAGATTTTAGGAGAAAGGTATGGATGGGACATCAAAGGTAGGTTCTTTAGGCAAAGAGCTGCGCACGCATGGAAAACGTTGCCAGCGGTGATGGTGGAAGTAGAGTCATTCGGGACATTTAAGCGACTACTGGACATGCACATGGACAGCAGTGAATTGAGGGGTGCGAAGGTTATTTTATTTTACATTAGGATTGATCCTCGGCACAACATCATGGGCCAAATGGCTCCTTCTGTGCTATACTTTTCTATGTTCATATGTTCCAACACTTTGACTCTTCCACATCTGGCTGAGGTTTAAAGTCTTTGCGAACTTCACCCACCCTCCTCTCTGACCTATCACCTCCATCCCCACCCCATTCACCTATTGTACTCTTTAGTACCTTCTCACCTTCCCTACACCTCCCCCATCCCCATTTATCTGTCCACACTGGAGAGATGAAGGTGGGAGAGGAGGATGGAACAAATAGATGAGAAAGGCGATGTACAGGTGAAAATGGTGGTGAAGAGTTGGCGGTTTGGGACAGGGAAAACCGGAGAGCGTGGTGGGGTGGGTAGGCGGAGGGGAGAAATGTAGAAACTTGTAAAATCCACATTTCTCCGGTGAGGTTGCAGGGTCCCATGGCGGAAGATGGGCGGAAGGGTTTTGTGATGGAGTTGGCCCAGGCCCTGCTTATGCTTGGAAGAGTGGAAGGGAGCAATTGACGTATTCAGGGATGGGGTGGCAGGGTTGGTTGGTGCAAAGGTATTCTCTGAAAAGATGCGCAATTTGGCGTCCTGTCTCGCCAATGTATAAGAGAACACAGCGGGTGCAACGGATATAGTAGGTGACATTGTTTGGGGTACAGGTAAATTTGGACCGAATGTGGAAGGATCCCTGAGGGGCTTGGATGCAGATTGTGGGGCGGGGGGGGGGAGTTGTGGTTGCAGGTTTTTCACTTCCTGGGGTGATATGGGAAGGTGTCAGGAGTGGGTGGGGGCCGTGCATCTGACCAGGGATTCGCGGAGGGAATGGTCTCTCTAGAATGCTGTAAGAGGTGGGATGGGAAATATATCTCTGGTGGTCGGGTCAATTTGTCAGTGACAGAATTGGCGGAGGATGATAAAGCGCAGTTTGGTGAGGTGAAAGGTGAGGACAGTTGGGGGGCGTGTGGCTCCGTCCTTGTTGCATTGGGAGGGTTGGAGTTCGAGGGCGGAGGTGCAGGTCGTGGAGGAAATGCATTGGAGTGCATCGTGAACCACGTGGGTGGGTATATTGATCTTTGAAGAAGGAGGCCATCTGGGATTTCCCACAATAAATGTATAAATACAATGAACATTTTGCAAAATGTCTTTCTAATAACGTTTTTAGCTGAATTGGCAACTCAGAATAGAAGTTTTTCATGGCTTTCTGGCACATCTGGAGTGATGTACTGAACATAAACGTGTTTTGGAATTGATCACATCTATTTTCACTCGTGGTAATCACATTAGAACAAATTGGTGTCTCAGAAGCTTCTGTCTTTGGGCAACATTCCCTGGGGAAACACCTGCCGCTTTTCCCAACAATGATTTACTCCTTGATCACCAGAACTTTTACTTTAAAAGTTCTACCCTTTGACAGTAAGAACATACCAGTTCTGTTGACTCAGTTACAGTGTTGGCATCATCTTTTGACTACCTTGTGGGGAAAGCTTTGCGCGTTTAGACAGGAGTGAAGATGACAATCCGATTGATCACAATCTTCTCACGTGGTGAGGCATCTCGAACGGCTGAATAGCTTTACTGCTCCTCATTCATATCGGCAATGTCTGACAGCTTGCTGCCAACACAAGACCTAGTGCCTTTAACCGACAGCCTTACTGGAGATTACATCCTCCAGCTCCAAGCTCAGCAAGCCTTCCAGTTTCATTTTGCCACAGCGATTCCAAATGAGTTGCCATTTTTACAAATCCCCATGTACCTTCTGTGAGAAGCGTCCATGTCAATTAAACAAAACCCGTCAGAACATGACCGTCTCTATGCCAACGTGGCACGTTATTCGAGAAAATAATCTGAAGGAAACGGATGAGGATAATTTTGTTCAGTTCACTGAATGCCAGAGAACAGTTTAGCCAAGCATTGCAAACTTGCAATCTTGCCGGATAATTGAGGTTGCTTTTCAGACAAAACAACTTCTACCTTCCGAACCTTTCTTCATTCTGTGCTTCGTATGGCATTTGAAGCATCCGCCTCACTGGAAGCAAAGTGGTGAGGGTGGCCACTCTAGCAGAAAGAAACAACCCTCTGAGCTGCCCAGTTCACCCCCCGGCAGGATCAACATGGTTCAGTCCTAAACATGATGAACAGCAATACTCCTGCAGTCACTGGTGATCCCGCTGGTGTTCCTGCAAGCTGGATACTCGAGAGAATCCCTTCTGCCATCGAGAGCAGGCGGGCGGCCTCTCTCAAGTGTGAACTCGCTGGTGTCTCTGCAGGACGGATAATCGAGAAAATTTCTTCCCGCTCTGAGAACAGGTGAACGACCTCTCCCGGGTGTGAATTTGAAGGTGTGTCTGCAGTTCGGATAACTGAGTGTATCCCTCCCCGCACTGAGAGCAGGTGAACAGCCTCTCCCCATTATGAAGCTGGTGGTGAATAACCAAGCCACACGGCTGAACAAATCTTTTACCACTGTCAGAGCAACACTATAAAATCTGATTGAAGATTTGTAGCTCGGGTATCCGTTGTTGTGGTTTTGCTCGCCGAGCTGGAAGTTTTTGCTGCAAACGTTTCGTTCCCTGGCTAGGGAACATCATCAGTGCTGTTGGAGCCTCGTGTGAGCCTCGTATATCCATATACAAATCACTGCAGCTGAAACTGACACCCGGAAGCGGCAAGAACAAACCAATATAAATATCGGAAGAAACATCAAAGCAGCGCTTCACACGAGGCTCCGACAGCACTGATGATGTTCCCTAGCCAGGGAACGAAACGTTTGCAGCAAAAACTTCCAGCTCGGCGAGCAGAACCACAACAGAGCAACACTATGGCCTCTCCTCAGTGTGAAGTCGTTTGTGTCTCAGCACGTTGGCTGAACTGATGAATTCCTTCCCACAATCAGAGCAGGGGAATACCCACTTGGTTGCCCGCCAATGGGGTGGATGCATCAATGAGTCTCTTCCCACGGCCAGAGGTGCATGGCCTCTGCACAGCGTGACATTTCTGTGTGTCCGAAAGTTGGAGAGAACACTGAATCCTTTCTTACATACAAAACAGGTGAATGGCCTCTCCCCCGCATGTCTGCGCTCATAAATCTCAACAGCAGATGAGTAATAGATTCCCTTCCCACAGTGCCTACATTTCCAAGGTTTGTCCATGCAGAAACTGTTGGCATTCCCTCTGCAGGTTTACCAATCAGTGGAAGGCTCGTCCAAACACTGAACATGTGAATTGTCTCTCTCAGTTGCGAATTGTGCTATTTTCTTATTAGGCTGGTTTCAGCTTTTTTCACTTTCGGTGCACTGAAGCACTCTCACACGGCGTGTATATATCATAATGTTTTGTTTGAAAAACTTTAAAGCAAAAAGATCAGAGAAAAAAATTCTCCCTCCACGGTGAATCATGCACTACATTCTCTTTCGAACAAATCCAGTGATTTCAGATCTTGACATGATGTTAATTTTAGATTTCTTTCTCCAAATCCTTCCTTTGTATTATCCTGAAAAAGTTGATTAAAAAGTCATCAATACCTCAGTGCAAGATAAAACTTCAAAGTAAATATTTGCAAGGTGATGCACATTCATGAGAACTAGTAGATTTCTTTTTGCTGTTGGTGCGTACGGCATGGGCCGAACGGCCCGTTGTATACTCCAAGGTAGAATCCTGGTTTAAGAGTCGTTCACATGTACAGCATGAAAACAACCTTTCGGTCCCTCTCATCCATGCTGACATGATATTCTAACTGAATCGAGTCCCATTTGCCTGCACCAGCCCATGTCCCTGTAAACCTTTCCTATTCATGTCCACATCCAGATGCCTTTCAAACGCTGCAACTATACCAGGGTCCACCACTTTCTGTGGCAGTTCATTCCATACGCACACCATCGTCTGTGTGAAAAAGTTGCCCCTTCGGTTTCATTTTTATCTTTCCCCTCTCAGCCTTAAGCTATGCCCTCGAATTCTGGACACCCTCTCCCCACCATTTGTCTATCCTCTCCATGCCCCTTGTGATTTTATAATCCATTACAAGTTCACCACTCAGCCTCCGAATTTCCAGGAAAAAAATCGCATTCTGTTCATCCTCTCCCTATTGCTCAAACCCTCCAACCTTGGTACATCCTTACTAATCTTTTCTGAAACCTTTCAATTTTCACAACATCTTTCCGATTGAAAGATGACAAAAATTGCTTGCAACATTCCGAACCTTGCCTAATCAATATCCTGTCCAGCCACACCATGACCTCCCAACTCCAATACTTAACGCTTTGACGAATAAAGGAAAGCCCTTTTCCCTATCCTGTCTACCTGCGGCTCTACTTATTAGGAGATATGAAACTGCACTCCAAGGTCTCTTTGTTCAGCAACACTCCCTATGACCCTACCATTAAGTGTACAACTCTTGCTCTGATATGCTTTCCCAAATAGCAGCACCTCGCATTTATCTGAACAAAACTCAATTCGTCACTCCTCAACACATTGGCCTGGCTCATCAAGATCCTGTTGTACTCTCAGGTAATCTTCTTCGCTGTCCACTACACCTCTAATTTTGATGTAAGCTGCAAACTTACTAATTAGAACTCCCATGTTCACATCCAAATCATTTATACAATAATGAAAAGTAGTTGTCCCTGCACTGATCCTTGTGTCACTCCACTGGTCACGAGACCACCAGTCTGAAAAGCATCCCTCTACCACCACCGTCTTCGAACCAGTTCTGTATCCAAATGACTAGTTCTCCATGTATGCCATGTTAATCTTGCTAACCAATCGCCCATGGGGAACCTTGTCGAACGCCTTACTGAAGTCCGTACAGATCACATCCAATGCACTGCGACATCAATCCTCTTTGTTACTTCTTCAAAAACCTCAATTATGTTTGAGACATGATTTCCGATGCACAAACCCATGCTGACTATCCATGACAGTCCTTGCTTTTCCACTACATGTAAATCCTGTGTCAACCACTGATGCTAAATTCACTGGTCTCAGATTCCCTGGTTTTTCCCCACCACCTTGCTTAAACAGTGGCACCACTTTAGCCAACCTCTGGCCTTCCAGCACCTCACCCGTGACTATCGATGATACAAATATCTCAGCAAGGGGCTCAGCAACACTTCCCTGGCTTCCCAGATTTCTCGGGTACACCTAATCACTTCCTGGTGACCTATCCACCTTTATGCATTTCAGGATATCCAGCACCTCCTCCTCTGTAATATGGACATTTTTCAAGATTGTCCCTTCTATTTCCCACATTCTATACCTTCCATGTCTTTTTACACAGTGAACGCTGATGCAAAATATATGTTTCATATCTCCCCATCTCCTGCAGCTCCAAATGAAGACTGCCTTGCTGATCTATAAAGTGCCCCATTCTCTCCATAGTTACCCTTTTGTCCTTAATGTGTTTGTAAAAACCTTTTGGATTCTCCTTAATCCTATTTGCCAAAGCCATTTCTCTAGTTATCCACCATTCCCTGCATCTACCTCCTTTTCCTTTCACCATAATAGGAATATACTTCCTCTGGACTCTCGATATCTCATTTCTGAAAGCCTCCCATTTTCCGGCTGTCTGTTTTCCTGCGAACGTCTACGACCCCCACCCCACCTGCCAATCGGCTTTTGGAAGTTCTTGCCTAACACCGTCAAAATTGCCCTTCCTCCCATTTAGGCCTTCAGCTTTCAGATCCAGTCTAACCTTTTCATTTACTATTTTAAAACTAATGGAATTATGGTCGCTAGCCTCAAAGTGCTACCCCAATGACACCTCAGTCATGATCTGCCTAATTTATTCAGAATAGGTCAGGTTTTGCTCCTTCTCTCGTACGAACAGCCACATGCTGAAACAGAAAGTTTTCTTGAACACATGTAACAAATATCCCTCCATCAGAACCATTAACACTATGGCAGTTCCAGTCTATGTTTGCAAAGTTAAAATTCCCTACCATAACCACCCTATTATTCTTACAGCTATTTAAAATTTCCTTCAAAATTTGTTTCTGAATTTCCCGCTGACTATTAGCGGGTCTATATTGCAATCCCAATAAGGTGATCATCCCTTTCTTCGTTCTCTTTTCCACCTAAATAATGCAGCTGGATGAATTCCCAGGAGTACTACTATCCCTGATAAACATTGCTACACTTCAACCCCCCAACACCCCGCCACCCCGCTACCCCGCTACCCTACTCCTGTCTTGACCCCCTTCCCATCGTTCCTACAGCATTTGTATCCTGGAAAGTCAAGCCAATTTTCTGTCATGGATATGCTATCCCAGTGCTATATTCCTCATTATGTGCTGATTTCATCTGCCTTCTCTTTTAGGTCTCTTGAATTGAAGTAAGTACAGTTTAATTTGTCAGTCCTATCTTGTTCTGTTTTTGATTGCTTCCTGCTCTGACTGTTTGACTTGCTTCCTTTCTCAACTACACCAGTCTTAGATTGATCTCTTTCCTCACTATCTCCCTGGGTACCCCCACGCCACCCTCTCTCGCCGCCCCCATGCAAGTCCTTAAAGGAGTGGGAAGGGGAGTTGAAATGTTCAGTCACAAATCTTTCAGCCACGTCCTGAAGCAGACTCGCTACCACAGCCACATCATCTTCCTCAGTGCCTGCCTAGTAATTCCGCATGGACTCCTGAAACCACACAGTGGCTGCACACTTCAACTCCCTTTCCCACTCCGCCAAGGACCTGCAGATCTTGGGCCTCCTCCACTGCCAAACCCGAACCACCCGACGCCGAATGAAAGAACGCCTCATCTACCGCCTTGGAATCCTGCAACCACTCGGACTTCATGCGGATTTCACCACTTTCCCCCTCCCCCACGTTACCTCAGTCCCAAGCTTCCAACTCGGCACTGCCCTCTTGACCAGTCCATCGTCTTTCCCAACTATCCACTCCATCCTCCTCTCCAACCTATCAACTTCTCCACCACCTTCATCTACCTCACATTCTCACCCACCTTCCTCCAGCCCCAACACCCTCCCAGATATCTCTCAACCCCCAGCCCACAAACCTCGTTCTTGATGAAGGGCTTATGCCCGAAACGTCGCTTCTTCCCGATCCTCGGATGCTGCCGGACTAGCTGTGCTTTTCCAGCACCACAGTCTTGACTCTGACCTCCACCACTTGCTATCCTCACTTTCTCCTGGTGGATGTAAAATTCGCATGGTATTTCCAAATATGTACAGTATGACAAAAAATGGCATAGTTCAACATGATATTAATTTAATGCGTCATCACATTGTCAGCTTTTTTTAAGATTAGATTACTTACAGTGTGGAAACAGGCCCTTCGGCCCAACAAGTCCACACCGACCCGCCGAAGCGCAACCCACCCATACCCCTACATACACCCCTTACCTAACACTACGGGCAATTTAGCATGGCCAATTCACCTGACCCGCACATCTTTGGACTGTGGGAGGAAACCGGAGCACCCGGAGGAAACCCACGCAGACACGGGGAGAACGTGCAAACTCCACACAGTCAGTCGCCTGAGTCGGGAATTGAACCCGGGTCTCAGGCGCTGTGAGGCAGCAGTGCTAACCACTGTGCCACCGTGCCGCTCTTGCCTGGAAATCACGCTTTTTAATTGCAAACATTATGAAACGACATATTTTTGCTAGCCAGACAAACGAGTGCAGAAAAACCGACTGAGTAAAGGATAGCACAGACACACGTAGGCATTGCTGGAAAAGCTCGGCTGGTCTGGCAATATGAGTGGAGAGAAATCAAAGTTTCAAGGTTTGGTTCGAGTGACTCTTCCTCAGAACAGTAACCGATGTCACTGTCTTTTACAGAGCGGGAGACATGGACCTCACTTTCCAGATAATGTTCCCTTCCCTGGATTCACTTTCCAAACGTGCAATTCTTGCAAGTCAGCAGTTTCACCCCAAATGCGAAAAGAACAGAAAAACAATAAAATGCTCCCAGATGGTTTCCCACAGGAGGATGGTTCAGTCTTGATGAAACTCCATCTTCAAACAGTGAGAGTTGAGGAGCAGCAGCAACTTCTCAGGGCACCAATCAGCAGCTTCATTGTCCAATTTTCGCATTCAGACAATAGGGAAGCGCTGATTGCCTGGCGGCTCATCTTACTTCCGTCCTCCATGGATTCCCATTGACCAACATGATGCTAGTCAATGGAGGGCACAAACTACATCCTGCGCGAGCGCGATTCTGATGTTTAGCTAAATGAATCTATTTCTTTGTTTGTACTTAAATCAATTGATTGAGGTTGTCCACCCCAGCGCATGCACATTATTCCTTTGTTCAACTGGGGCTTTGCAACCTGCTAACCCTCTGTGTACAATCATCCAGATCAATGAATCGAGGAGCAGTGTCGTTTGAAGGGAATGGATGCTCAGATTGTTTCTTTTTAGACTAAATTCACTACCGTGTGGAAACAGTCCTTTCATCCCAACAAGTCCACACTGACCCTCCGAAAAGTAACCCACCCAGATTCAATTGCCTCTGACGTAGGCACCGAACACTATGGACAACTTATAATGGCCAATTCACCTGACCTGCGCATCGTTGAACTGTGGGAGGAAACCCACGCAGACATGAGGAGAACGTGCAAACTCCACACAGACAGTCGCCTGAGGTTGGAATTGAACCCTGGTCTCTGGTGCGGTGAGGTAGCAGTGCTGACCACTGAGCCAAACCAGAAAAGGAATCCAATGTTTATTTTTGTTGAGATATTAATCTGAGTTTAATCCTGGAGTTAGTATTGGGGAGTATATTTTAATCAAACGGAGAGGAGCGTTTTTGTACTTTATATCTGTTCGACTGTTTCCTGTATATGTACGATATAATTCATGGTGCCTTTTTGAATGTCTTTCTGTCCCTCACACTGTCGCTCAAACAGATTACTGCTTCACAACTCAAAACTCATCCAAGCACTTTTCAACTGCTGGATCTCAGCTTCCTCGTGTACGGGGCAAACCAGGATTAATCTTTGTGCAATTACTTAGATTACTTACAGTGTGCAAACAGGCCCTTCGGCCCAACAAGTCCACACCAACCCGCCGAAGCGCAATCCACCCAGAACCATTCCCCTACATTTTCCTCTTCACCTAACACTACGGGCAATTTACCGTGGCCAATTCAACTAGCCTGCACATTTTTCAATTTTGGGAAGTAACGGGAGCACCCTGAGGAAACCCACGTAGACAAGGGGAGAATGTGCAAACTCCACACAGAGTCGCCTCATCAGAGTTCTCCATCTCTCTATCTGTCCCCATTGCGCACTCTGCTGCTAATGCTGAAGGAATCGCACCGACACACTAAGGAAGGAACTTGAGATTGAGTAGCAGGCGTCTGCAATTCAAGCCTGACCCACCCTTTAATACGACCGTGCCTGATCACACCTCAGCCTTAACTCCACTTGTCAATTAGTTAGTAATTAACATTCTGTCTGTGTACTTTTTTCAATTTAATCAATGAACTGACATCTAACGCACTGTGAGAAATGAATTCCATTGTTTCAAAACCAGTTGAGGGAATACTTCGTCCTTATCATTCTTTTCAATCTAATGCCTCTTAGCCTCAATCTCATCTATTCTCTCATTGAACATGGGCGTGGCAGACTCAGCGGGAATAAATTTCCGGTGCCTTGTTGCTCCTGAGAATGTGGGTTGAGCTGCTTGAACTGCTGCAGTCCATGTGCTGTGGGTTAACCCACAATGCCCTTGGGGAGGGAATGCCAGGTGTATAACCCAGTGACACTGAAGGAATGGCTGACATATTTCCAGGGTGGTCACTAGTTTGGAGGGGAACTTGCAGGGGGTGGGGCTCCCATGCATCTGCTGCTCTTACCCTTCCAGATGGAAGGGGTCGTGAATTTTGAAGGTACTGTCTGAGGATCGTTGGTGACTTTCTGCAGTCGGTTTTGTAGATTGTCCCCACTGCTTTTTCTGAATGTCCGTGGTGGAGGGTGTGGATGTGGTACCAATTAAGCAGGCCTGGTCATTGTCAATTTTAAGTGTTGTTGGAGCTTCCGCCATCCAGGCAATTGGGGCATCACACTCCCTGACAGGCAACAGCAAAACACAACTGATGTGATCTGTGTTTGTCTCTCACTCCCTCTGAATCTTTCTATTTCCCTTTCTGTCTCTCAATTGCCAAGTCTCTTGACCCTCTCTTTCTCTAGCTCAATTTCTATCCCTCGCTCTCTGCTGTCTTGATCTCTCTCACAGATTCTCTCTCCGGATAAATGCGAGCTATTGTATTTTGGTACAAAAAGCAAGGGTATGTGTTGCACAATTAATAGTGGGACTTTAGGAAGTGTTGCAGAACAGAGAGATCGATAAATTCACGCTCATTGTTCATTAAGGTCCGAGTCACAGATGGACGAGATGGTTTAAAAAGCTGTTTGGCACGCTTGTTTTCATTGGTTAGTCCTTTCGGTTTAAGAGTGGGATATTATGTTGAGATTGTACAGAATATTGGTAAGGCCTCTTTTGGAATACCGTTTCCTGTTCTGGTTGCCCAGTTACAGGAAGGATGTTAGCAATGTGAAGGGGGTTCAGAACTGATTTACCAGGATTGTGCTGGGTATGGAACGCTTGAGTCATCAGGATAAGCTGGGACATTTGTCAACGGACCATAGGAGGTTGAGATGGGTGATATGACTTAAGTTCACCACTGAGCAAAGCCAGATGTGAAAACCAATGTTTATTTTTGATGAGACGTTAATCTGAGTTTAATCCTGGAGTTAGTATTAGGGAGCATATTTTAATCAAATGTAGAGGAGCGTTTTTGTACTTTACGTCTGTTAGACTGCTTCCTCTATACATACGAGATAATTCATGGTGCCTTTTGAATGTCTTTCTGTCCCTGGCACTGTCGCTCAAACAGATTACTGCTTCACAACTCACAGCTCATCCAAGCACTTTTCGCCTGCTGGATCTCAGCTTCAAAGCTAAGTTTGTAAAATAACGCGAGGCATAGGCCATGTTGGTGGTGATTGTCTTTTCGTTAAGGTGGGGAATTTCAAGACTAGGGGGCACATTTTTGAGGAGAGAAATTTAAAGCAAACATCAGAAACAATTTTCTCACACAGAGGGTGGTTCACATCTGGATTGAACTTCCCAATGAAGTAGTTGATGCGGGTACAATAACAACATTTAGAAGACATTTCGATGGCTACATTAACAAGAAAGGTTTGGAGGAATATGGGACAGCAGCTGGCAGGTGGGACTAGTTTAATTTGGGATTATGTTTGGCATTGACTGGTTGGACTGATCGATCTGCCTCAGTCCCCTATGTCTATCTGTCCACCTCTCTTTTTCTCTCTCTCTTTCCACAGCTGTCTTTCTGTCTCATGTCTCTCTCTCTCTCTGTCTCCCTCTGAGAACAACAGTGTTGTTCTGACATGAATCAGAACTGTCCAGATTGCCCCCGCTACCATTCTCTGGCCCGAGGTAACCTGGACTGGAGTCCAGGTGCCCAGGCTGTGTCTGTCCCTACCCTTTCCTCTTTGGCTAAGATGTGTCAGACTAGTGGAGGGCGTACAGGTGCACTGAGGTGTAACCTTCAGCTAATCCCTGTCTGTCACATCACACAGCTAATCACACATGACCCATCAGGAGCTGTGGCCACATAGCTTAATGATCTCTCTCGCTGTATCCCCGATCCGTTTCAATCACCCAGTGTCTCTATTTTAATCCCGCCATCTCGCTCTGTCTGGGAGGAGAAAGTGAGGTCTGCAGATGCTGGAGATCAGAGCTGAAAATGTGATGTTGTTTCCTGAAGAAGGGCTTATGCCCGAAACGTTGTTTCTCCTGCTCCTGGTATCTGCCTGTCCTGCTACGCTTTTCCAGCAACACATTTTCAGATCTCGCTCTGTCTGTCTTGATCTCTGTCACAGTCCCGCTTCCCTTTTCACGCTGACCTTCATTCTTTCTCCCACAATGGCTGTTTTTATTTCTCTCTCCCCTCTCTCTCACCGTTTTATAATTTGACACTGCTATCTCACTGTCCTCTTACTCAGTGGCTCTGAATCATTTCTTTCTCTCACATGTGCTGACTATACTTCTCTCTATCACTATTTCACAGTCTTTATCCTTTAGGCAACAACAACGTCATACTTTGTATACCATTAGCTCTCCTGAAAAACATTTTTTCATTCTTCACTTCCCAGCTTCTCTCCATGATAGGTCATTCATGACGAAATCCTTCAGTGACATTTCAACAGACCCTCACTGAGTAAAATGCTCTGTCTACAACAATCCCACCTTGACCATCTGTCTCTCTTTCTACTTCACCATCCATGCCTGCACTCTGACTCCCGGTCACAGAGGATGGAAAGGACAATGTACCTAACTCACCGTGACACTCTCGTCCCTGAGATCATCTTCCACCAATTTATTCTCTTTGCTGAATATTGAGACAAAGTGTTCGTTTCGTTCCTTGAGTTGGTCATATTCTTGCTTTTTACACATGTTTAAAAAAAACACTGAATTATCCTTCATCCTGTTTGCTCAGGACCTTCCATGACCACTTTTATTCCTTCTAATTCCTTGTTTCCATTCTTTCCCACTTTCTTTACATACGTCATTGGCTTCATCAGTCTCCATCGTGCTCGACCTTACAAATGCTTCCTTTCTCTTCCTGTCGAAGGTCTTAACATCCCTGGTCATCGGAGATTCATGTAACTTGCCATTAATATCCTTCATTCTCCCAGGAATGTGCCACTCCTGAAATCTTATCAACTGCTATTTGAAAAAATCCCATATGTCCGATGTAGTTTTACCCTAAAATACCTGCCTCCAATCAAATTTTTCCAGTTCCTGCCAAGTATGTTTTGTCTTCACTCATATTATAGTTTGTCTTCACTCATATTAAGAGTACTGCTGTTATCGCTATCCGTGAACATCTTAAAGTCGTGGAGATGTGCACCTGGAAACAGATCCTTCAATCCAACACGACCATGCCGACCCAGATATTCTAACCTAATCTAGTACCGCCTGCCAGCACCCGGCCCATATTCCTCCAAACACTTCCCACTCAAATACCAATCCAAATGTCCTTAACTGTTGAAATTGTACCAGCCTCCACCACTTCCTCTGGCAGCTCATTCCATACAAGTACCACATTCTGCGTAAAATGGTTGCCTATTAGGTCTCATTTATATCTTACCCCTCTCACCTGAAATCTATGCACTCTAATTCTGGATTCCTTGACCCCAGCGAAAAGACTTTGCCTATTTATCCTATCCATGCCCCTCATAATTTTGCAAACCTCTATAAGGTCACCACTCAGCCTCTGACCAGCCAGGGAAAACAGCCCCACCCTGTTCAGCCTCTCCATGTAGCTCAAATCCTCCAACCCTGGCAACATCCTTGTAAATCTTTTCTGAACCCTTTAAAGTTTCACAACATCTTTTCGATACGAAGGAGGCCAGAATTAAACGCAATATTACAAGAGTGACCTAACCAATGTCCTGTACAGCCGCAACATGACCTCCCAACCCCTGTACTCGGTACTCTGACCAATAAAGGAAAGCATACCAAATGCTTTATTCACTATCCTTTCTTCCTGATACTCTAATGTCAAGAAGTTATGAACCTGCACTCCAATGTCACTTTGTTCAGCATCACTCTCTAGAACCTTATCATTAAGTGTATAAGTCCTGCTTAGATTTGCTTTCCTAAAATGCAGCGCCTCACATTTATCTGAATTAAACTCCACCTGCCACTCCTAAGCACATTGATGCATCTGGTACAGATCCTGTTGTAACCTGAGATAGCGCTCTTCGCTGTCCACTACACGACAAGGTTTGCTGTCATCTGCAAACTTACAAGCTGTACCTCTTATGCTCGCATCAAAATCATTTATGTAAATGACAGAAAATAAAGGACCCAGCACCGATCCAGTGGCACTTCATTCGTCACACGCCTATAGTCTGAAAAGAATACTCCACCACCACCCTTTGTCTTCTACCTTTGAGATAGTTCTGTATCCAAATGGCTAGTTCTCCCTGAATTGCATGAGATCTAATTTTGCTAATCAGTATCCCATGGGGTACTTGTCGAACTCCCTACTAAAGTCCATATAGGTCACAACTACTGCCCTGCCCTCATCAATTCTCTTTGTTACTTCTTCAAGAAACTCAATCAAGTTTGTGAGACATGATCTCCCATGCACAAAGCCACGATAACTATCCCTAATCACTCCTTGCCATTCCACAAACTAAAACATCGACGATGATGTGATTCGTTCCCACGCGTGCAGAACGCAAGAGATTAGCAATCCATCGCTTTAACCACTCAGCAACCTCACACTACAATGACAAAGCATATTATTATGGTCACTTCTCCCAAAATTCTCCCACACTGAAACTTCACTTATCTGGCCTGGCTCAGTTCTTAAACTCAGGTCTCTTCCCTGGTTGGACAGTTTATCTATTGTGTCAAAATTCCTGCGGAACGGTCATTACAAATTCTGCCCACACAAGTTCCTAGCGTATCAGGGAAATTGAAACCACCCACCATAACAACCTTGCTATTACATATTTCCAAGATCTGTCTGCATATTCTCTCTTCTCTTGCCTGCTGGTCTTTGGGAGGTCTGCAGTATACACCCAACATTGTGATTCCACATTTCTTATTCCTCAGTTTTAAAGAATTAATCTTGCACTGCCCTTGCTTATTTGAATATGGTCTTTTTGTTTACATTACACTTGGAATTGTTTCTTCACCGGGAACTAAATCCTTCTCCTCCACATACCTTATGATGCACTGCAGAGGCATGCCGTTCTCGATCTAAGGCCAAGCCCTGATTTTATCAATTTCACTCCTTGTGGGGCGGTTCGAGCCTCATGCAGGGCAGTGTGGTCCTCAGGCTTCATTTTCAGCCGAGCACTGAATTTAAGAATTTCACCCAATGTGGGACTTTTGAAGATCCAGACAGGGAGATTTAGATGCAGGCCCCGTCTCATGCTCGTGTTTGTTGATCTTTCATGGAATCTATGGGACTGAGAGCCCCCACATGTCTGAACGTCCATAGGAGGAAAGTTCCAAGTTCCATCTTGTCCTAGTACTGCCGAGAATACCAATCTCTTTCCTAACCCCAGACAGTTAACGCCCAGTAATTGATGGAAATTAACATACTGGCCTTCTGTTTTGACATAAGCCAGGTGAGTCAGACCAGTATGCCTCATCAGCCAGTTTTCCTGAGGTTTCCTTCCGGGAAAGACAAGACCATCAATGCTGGGAAACGTTAGCCTGCGCAGCATCTTGGGGAGTTGACCTTACAGAATGCTGTGAAACTAAGGACCGTCACACTCACAGCTAGATACATGTGCACACAGAGCAGGAGAGTCCCAGCCTACATTCTCGGGCCCTTTCCAAAACCGATCTCACACTTAATGATGTGGGGTTAAATTGAGACCAAAGCGTGGGGAGGTTTAGGTCTAAGATCCAGATCCTGGGGCTAGTAGTTTCATTTGATCTAGCGTTAGCTCAACTCCACAAATCAGGGATAGAGAGTGCTGGTTGATTCTTGGGACGAAATGATACACATCCCCCTCGCACCATGGCCCTGATGCAGGTCTCGGATGCAACTTAGACCTCGTGCTATGTTAGTCAATTAGCCAATATCTCCACAAAGCAGTGAAATATCGGCTCAGGTTGCATCGCGAGCCTAGAGCTGGGATAGCCAATTGTCAGTTTAATTCCCAGTAGTGGATTTAATGCTGGGGCATATAGGACTAGGCTGCATACTGGTCCGAGTGCGAGCGAGCCAATCAGAGTGAAGGACCAATCTTGCTGCTCAGTGCAAGGAAATCTCGGTTCGGCCTCTGTTTTATATTTGTTGCACCAATTGGCTGTGCATTTGCCTGAGGCCTCAATGTGTCTCAAGTGGGATTGTGGGCCATTACTGCACCATGGCTGACTGCAGCCTCGCCAGCCACGGACGTTCAGTTTCCATGATTAACCTGCAAAGGGTCCTGAATGTCCACCTCCGGGAACTCGCCCACTCCTGGCAAAAACATGTAGGATTGGGAACCCGCCAGTCACCTCTCTCAGCACGGTGCATCCTACACAATGTCGTGGGTGATCAGCAGTAGCTGAATGAGATCTGGCACCATCTCCACCAGCAGCTAAAGCTCACCATCACCGGCCTCCAGGGCTTGGATGACACCGAGGCTGTGTGTTAGCTTCGGTGGTCTCCAGGAAGGAGGGGGCAATGGGCATCTCCAAAGGATCCTCCGGCCCATCCTCGGCATGATACACCGGGAGGCCATGCCAGTATCTCCAGCACCACCCAATTGTTTGGGCTGACGTGTGAATGTTTGAAGTCTGGGTCCTCGCCCTTAGGGTCAAGAATTGGTTGATGTCAAACTTGGTCCAACTCCATCAGGCCTAGTGTTTAATGGGAACAAATTTTAAGAATTTCATCGAGGCCTCTCTCACAAACATTCCCTTCCACTCGAGCACTACAAAGGAGAGTGAATCACATTTGTTCCCTACCTGCAACCTTCCAACAAAACCCCACCTCAAAACTAAAAAGACAAAGAGAAAGCGGACAACCTGATCCTCGGGAGGGAAGGAGGAGAAATTAGATAATGGAGGGTGGAGTTTGGAAAAATGTGCGCTTTGAATTTAGGCCCTGGGTGTTGTGGTACTGACAGATTTGGGGTGCATCAGGCATGGCGTTATAGTTGAGGAAGGGATTGAGGTGATCTGGACAGCGTAGAGTGTATGGGAGCGGTGTTTGGGGTGCGCTGCGCAGTCCACAGTGTTTGGGGAATGACGTGGGTGCACGGTGTGGGAAATTGTAGTTGGTGGGGCTTGTTTGATGGGCGGTGCCGTGTTTGAGAGTGGGTTTGAGGGTGTGCTTGTTAGAGAATTGTGTTTGGCAGTGGAGATTGCACTGTGCTGGGTGGTGCACAGTGTTTGTGGGTGGAATTTGACGTGTGCTGGGCGGGACTCAGATTTTCGGGCGTGTTTTGAGGTGCTGGGCGGGACACAGTGGTCGGGGGTGTGGATTTTAGAATTGGTTCTGTCGAATGGGAAACTGGAAACAACAAAGTGTTGGAGATAGAGTGGGTCAAGGGCTGTATCCATAGAGAGCTGGGAAACTCAAGTTTTGAGTTGAGATGTCGATGTGTGGCGCGAGCAGCATTTATGCAATATCACTGGGGCGATAGTTGGACTGCTGCGGCTAAGAAAGAATGTTGACAATCCAGATTAAGTGAGCAGACAGTGTGAACTTTAGAACAAGTGTGTTCTATCTGCCAAACTGACAAGAGTAGATCGTTCAACAGGTGCGGTTGTGAGGGGAGAGAGCATGATAGAGAAGGTAAAACGCAAAGCTGAAAGAAAATGAAGGAATGAGCTCATAAGTTGAAGGTGCTGAACTCAACCTTAGTCCAGAAATTTGTGAACATGCGTAGTTTGAACATGAGGTGTTGCTTCTCCAGCTTTCGCTGTCATTCGCTGGAGCATGGTAGAATACCGAGGACAGACAAATGGGTTTGCAAGCAGCATGCTGTGTGAAAATAACTGGGCTACAGGAAGGTAGGGCTTAGGCTTGTACACAGTTTGGAGGTGTTCTGCAAATGGGGGTGGGCACTCAATGTTGAGCAGGGCTTCAGTGCAGAGTGCATCTCACTTGCATGCACAAAACCAAAGATTCTGAAACAAACGTTGCAATTCACACTGACAGACAGCGAAGTGCAGAGAAAGAATAAATCCCACTTTCGATGTATGCCCCGAAACAATGTTCCACATTCCCAGAAATTCGGGAATCTCACAGTGAGAGGTGGGGGAGCAAATGAAAGGTTCTTTGTCATAATAAGTTCAGACACTGGATAATGCAGAAGTAATTCAACATTCTCTTACATCATTGGAGATTGACACAGTGTATCAAACACAGGGACACTTTGCACAAACCTAAATCAAAAATCATTGAAGTGGAGGCTGAATTACTATTTCTGTATAAACTGTTCAATCAAGTAGGAAACGACAATCAAATAATATTAAAACTGGCATTTCTTTGAGCGACATGTTTCTAGAGCTCGCCTCCACTTTTATTATTCCCTCGAGGACCTGTCCAAGATCATCGCAATTCATTTGCATGCATCGTTTACAAATATATAAGTGTCATCATTCAAGATAGTGAGGGCAATCATTGGCCAGAGTTAAGGACTGTAACAGAATTGGTCAAATTTACACTTAAACGCAATACAATAGAAGAAGGACAATGAGTAATTTGTGCATAGTTGATAGCTTTTTTTGCCATTTATTGTGAAAATTGCTTAGAGGAGCAGTAATACACGATTTTCTTCACTCATTCCATTACTGGAAATTTCGAGCATCGCTTTTAAAAAATGCTGAAGCAAGATTTCTGTCAGATTTCTCAAAATAGGCTTATCGTTATCTGAAATAACCCAATGACAAATAGTAATAAAAACTGATGGCGAGTCCACTGGTTTCACAGATACTAAAGCTTGTACATGGCTCTGGAATGAAATAAAAGAAAATACAGTAGAATGAGAAAATGTCTAAATATTGGAATATCTAAGCAGATTTTGTGTTATATTCATGGAAAAGGGAGCCTCAGGGAAACAGCTGCATCTAACAATGGTGTTGTTTAAAGATACATCCTCAGAGCATCAGCATTGGATCTCTGAGTTCAATGGCGTTTCCACACTTTATACTACTTTCATTCAGAAATAAATGCTTTCGTATTATCTTTGCTGTCTTTGTAGATTCCAATTCGGTATGCCTATCTCTGCAATCCGTTTCATGCTTTAATACTGCAGAGACCCAGCACGCACTCGGACAAGACCCAGTGCACAAAAAAACAAAAACACTCCTGGACCATTTTCACGTTTTGACGATTTCTCTTTCAGCAACCCACCAGCACGTGGTACTTCGGGGTGAGTTCGGTTTGGGGAACTGGAATCCTGCACTGAACTATCTGCTCAGCACGCTTTACCGTTTGGAAGAAATGCCAAGTGAATCACTTCCTCCCCCATGGAGCAAATTTCTCATTCTCAACCAATTCTCAGATATCATTATTCTAACCTATGCAAGTAAGATTGGAATGAATTACTCGATGCATTAGCTTTCCCCAACCCCCCAACCCCGCAGAAATCAAAAGAATTGAAGACAATACTGAGGGCCGTATTCAGCTGAAGGGTTTCCAGAGGTAGATAGATAACTGTTTTATCAGGAGCTGAATGTTTAACTGGACTACTTAAATGTATGTGTCTCCGGGCAGAATCCGGCTGTGATGCGAAAATTGGACTTGATTAAAAAAAAGGTTTACCAGGGAAATGCCTGCTGCATTGGTTGAGAATCTCACGTATTTTCGATCTGCACCAATCCGAACAAACCTTCAAGTGTTTCATTATATTTCAGACGTCTGCCTTCAAGACGATGGACACACATTTTCTAGAGTGGGGATGAGTTCCTCACCACAGAAACCATTGCATCTAATCTGCTCCTGTTTCAATGGCAATAATATGATGAATAAAGTTCAACACCTAGTTCATCCTTTCTTTGTTGAATAATTTAGCCTGGTCTGACAGAAAATGATTTTATTGATTGCCAAGTAAGGAATAGTATCCTGCAGCACACAAGCTTAACACATCATTTTGTTTCCTCGTATACACATTACAGCCGAATTTGCAGAACGGGTGTTATCTCTCGGCCGTATCCTCTTATCTCTGGGATGTGAGAGTTTTCCTGATCTTTTGCCATCAGCCATACAAGTTCATATAGGATTTGCCTGGCTGTTATTTTTGTGGATTTGGGTTACGCCTGCTCATTTCCATCAGGCCTGCAGAAGGTTTCGATTTGACCTGGTGCCGCTGTTCTTTATTAGTTCCTCTGTTCCTCCATGTGGATTGGTCACCACACCTTAATCCGTCTTGCTTCTCGGTTCACTTTCCCAGTGATTTTCTGCCAATCCACCCTTCCCATTTGCATGTCATCATTTCAGAGGCGCTGGTTTTTTTTGACTTTTGAAGTTAGTTTCATAATTAATGTAACGGGATACTTCACCGTGACCTTCAACTGTTCTCTGAACTTGGACTGTGTTGCAATATAAATTATTGTGTTTGTGCTGCAAGTTAAATTTCTCAACATATAGCCAACTTTATTAAATATATAGTCAGAATCGTCATCGAGGAGCTTATGAACATTAAAAATGGTCAAAATATATGGTAACCACAACAGTACAAAACTGACTGATATGGTGAGGAGTAAAATCACAGAATTCCGTCTGCTCTCCATCTCTGGATCATTCTGTCCCTTGCTTTGACCCTTCAGTCCCTTACGGACTCGGAGAGCCACTAATATATTCCTCACTGTCAGAGCATTGAGCAACAGAATTAAACCAAACGGTAATAATGGCGTTAAAGCCTTATCAATCATTCTAAATGCATTCCATCTCGGGTCATTGTAATAGCTTCGTTTGGTAGTACAATCCTGTGGAACATTGTTAATGATTCGTTTAGGCTTAAATCGAAAGTAAATTGGTATGTTTTTTAAACTGAAAAATACACTGATTGTTGCAAGAACTGCTGTTGCAGTTTTCTTGGTGCAATATTTAATTTTCAGCCTCGCGCAACAAATTGCAATAAATCGATCAAAAGTGAAGGCGACAGTGAACCAGACTGAACAATCCATTGCTAATCGAGCTAGGAGGTAGTTAACTTTACATGCAGTAGGGTGATGCAGGAGAGGCATCGAGAAATAATACCTACTGATTCGGACAAGAAAGACCTCAGTGATAATCGTCAGTAGATCCGCCATTGCCATGGCCACCATGTAACGAGTGGTGCAGTTGGAGATTCCACACTTTCCCTGGGATAGGATCACAATTGCGAGAAGATTTGCTGTAAGAGGAAATAAGCTGAAGGGTCTCAATTTTGTTTATATTCGTGTGGAGATAGTAAGCACTGAGATTTAGTTAAAAACATGTAAATAAGCCCTTTTTACAATTTAAACCATAACTAAGCTAAGGCACATAATTGTGTCTGCATTAATTTTCTTTCATACTTTGAACTCGTGATTTCGACGAATGTAGTGATATGAAGGTCTGAATATGTTTATGTCGAAAGAATCATTGAATAGCTATGGAGGCTGCTCAGCTCATCAAGGATGAACTGACCCTCGGAAGAACATGACATCCAGAGCCCCCATCCCTGTAAACACACGAGAGTCTTTCCTGCCTATCCGTTAATCTCGCATTTCCCATGGGACTTTCACTGAACGTGCACATCCCTGGACATTAAGTCTCAGTGCCAGGTCAATTCACAACAGAAAATCTTGAGTACATACAATGATACAATTATCTGAGCCCTTCCTATCTTGCAGAACATTTTTCTTTTCCAACTCATTCATTCAAGTCTGTTCTCTGGGGTTAACACAACACCAGAGACCTGAGTTTGAATCCAACCTCGGGTGACTGTCTGTGTGTAGTTTGCTCATCCTCCCCGTGTCTGTATAGTTTTCCTCCGGGTACTTTGGATTCCTCCCACAGGACAACGATGTGCAGGTTAGGGTGAATTGGCCATGATCAGCTGCCTATAGTGATCACATATGTGTGCCTTAGATGCATTAGTCAGGAATGAATATAGGATAGTGAGATTGGGAATGGGTCTAGGTGGGTTTACCTTCGAGAGTTGGTGTTGAGTTGATAAGCTGATTGCCCTTTACTCCACACAGTAGCAATATAAGGTGCTCGTAAACATGGTCAATCCTCCTAACCTGCACATCCCTGGACCATGAGAGGAGATTGAGGCACCAAGAAGAAACCCATGCAGACACGGGAAGAATGTGCAAACTGCACACAGACAGTCAGACAAGGCTGGAATCAAACCCGGGTACATGGCGCTGTGCTACCCCCCTGAGAACACAGTTGAGTGAGGAAGCTGGGAAAGAAAATGGTCTTCCAAGTAGGAATTGCTCCGATGATTGGATCATCGTCGTGCACTCAGGATTTTCTGGTGTGACCTGAGCCCATCCACCTCGGTCGAGTCGCTATTGATCTGGAAACAGATACATAATGATTTAATTTGGGGAAAAATACGTTCGATGGGACAGTACACTTGTAACCAATACAGATTTCTTCAGAAGCCACGCACTATGAGCGTGGGCTTATTCATTCATCCTGTACACCCATTGTGGACTATGAGACAAATTTGTGATGGATAAAAAATATTGTAAGAAGATTTGTAGCTCCTGTGCTCGTTGTTGTGGCTCTGTTCGCCGAGCTGGGAATTTGTGTTGCAGACATTTCGTCCCCTGTCTAGAAGGCATCCTCAGTGCTTGGGAGCCTCCTGTGAAGCGCTTCTGTGATGTTTCCTCCGGCATTTATCATGTTTTGTCACTGCCGCTTCCGGTTGTCAGTTCCAGCTGTCCGTTGCAGTGGTCAGTATATTGGGCCCAGGTCGATGTGCTTATTGATTGAATCTGTGGATGAGTGCCATGCCTCTAGGAATTCTCTGGCTGTTCTCTGTTTGGCTTGTCCTATAACAGTAGTGTTGTCCCAGTCAAACTCATGTTGCTTGTCATCTGCGTGTGTAGCTTCTAAGCATAGCTGGTCGTGTCGTTTCGTGGCTCGTTGGTGTTCATGGATGCGGATCGTTAGCTGTCTTCCTGTTTGTCCTATGTAGTGTTTTGTGCAGTCCTTGCATGGGATCGTGTACACTATATTGGTTTTGCTCATGCTGGGTATCGGGTCCTTCGTTCTGGTGAGTTGTTGTCCGAGAGTGGCTGTTCGTTTCTGTGCTGTTATGAGTCCTAGTGGTCGCAGTAGTCTGGCTGTCAGTTCAGAAATGTTTTTGATGTATGGTCGTGTGGCTAATCCTTTGGGTTGCGGCATGTCCTCGTTCTGTTGTCATTCCCTAAGGCATCTGTTGATGAAATTGCACGGGTATCAGTTTTTGGTGAATACATGATACAGTTCTGGTGTACTGCAGTGTGTGTGGCCCTTTTGAACAGTGTCTTGATGCAACTTCTTTTGTGTGTGTTGGGGTGGTTGCTTTCCTAGTTCAGCACTTGGTCTGTGTGTGTGGCTTTCCTGTATACCTTTGTGGGGAATTCTCCTTTAGGTGTTCTCTGTATCATCACGTCTAGGAATGGGAGTTGGTTGTCCTTTTCTTCCTCTCGAGTGAATCTGATTCCTGTGAGTGTGGCGTTGATGATCCGGTTTGTGGTCACTATTTCTGTGTTTTTAATGATTACAAAGGTGTCATCCACATATCTGAAATTGCGGTAAGACTGTTTGTTCTAATCTTTGCATTACCGCTTCTGCTATGAGTCCAGAGATGGGTGAGCCCATGGGTATGCCGTTGATTTGTTCATGTATTCGGTTGTTGAATGTGAAGTGTGTTGTGAGGCACAGGTCCAGTAGTTTGAGATTGCCATCTTTGTTGATAGGTTCATCATCCTGTTGTCTGTTCTGTGTGTCCAGCAGGTTTGCTATTGTTTCTCTGGCTAGGGTTTTGTCGCTAGAGATGAACTGTGTCGTAGCATCAAATGAGGCCATAGTTTCTTCCTTGTCTATATGTATATTTCTGATGATGTCCAAGAATTCCTGTTGATTGTATAGAGTATCTGGATCCACTGATCAGGTGTTACAAGTTATGCTGTAGTTCTTCAGCCAGTTTGTGTGATGGTGTCCCTACTTGTGATACTCTTGGTCTGAGTGGGATGTGTGGTTTGTGCACTTTAGGTAGGCCAAAGCTGGTCATTTGTCCGTTTTTATTGTAGGATCCTCAGTGTGTTATTTATCCTATTGGTGGGCTGTGGGGTGGTGTCAAATTCCCTCTTTTGGTAGGTGTTGGTATCTGCAAGTAGTTGTTGCGCTTTTTGGATGTACTATGCTCTGTCAAGGATGACCGTCATTCTGCCTTTGTCTGCTAGTTCTTTGATTATGTTCCTATCGTTTCTTAGAGATTTTAGTGCTTCCTTCTCCTTGGTGTTGAGGTTATGTGTTTGTCTGTTACTTGGTATCAGAGGTACGATACTTTGTCTCACTGCTTGTTGTGTCTCTTCTGTCAGTCCATTGTTCCTGAGTGTGCATTCCAGTGCTGCTAGGAAGTCTGCTGTCTTGGCGTCCCTGTGGTTGTAGTTGAGTCCCTTGGCCAGTATTGTTCTTTCCGTGTCTATGATGGATATAAGTTTGCTCACTGAGCTGCAAGATTGCGATCTTCAAAGCAGCAGAACATACAATGATGATGCATTGATGGGTTTACTTCTCCTGTGCATGCATAATTCCATAACAGGAATGTAATATGAATTGCTGAACACTGAACAGACGTTACCATTATTCTGTACTTTGGAACTTTGTGCAATGTTCAAGTGAGACCTTTAAGCGATAATCTGGTTTGAACACGGAAAGTGGAGAAATTGTGGAGTGCCATAATCTGCCTTCATGCCGCAGTACATACTAAACGCACAAAAATAATAAAACACCCACAAGATAAAGTAGATTGATTTACTTCTAAGTGATGAGAGTTCCCCTTGAAATTGCTGGAAGAATTACAGATCGGCAACTATGAGAAAAGCGAGGGAAATGGCCGTGGAACCATATGGAGATATCGAGGTAAGTGATGAGAAATTTATTAAGGCTCAGAAAATGTAAATATCTAGTTTATATCCTGTTATGTTCCCACGATGTGTATTAAAATGTTAATCATCTCTGTTTAACTCTGCGTCTTGTATACATTCTTTACTTAAACAGTACATGTGACATCCGATTCTATTTAAATTGTGCACCAGAAAGAAGATTAATCAAGATGAGAAAGTGCTGTCAATAAATCACTGCATCTAATTAGATTCAAATTAAATGACGTGTGAAAATGAATGCAATCACCCACACAAGAGCAAAGCTAACACATAATTTCTCTTAGTAACAAAAAGCAAGTACTATGACATGTGGTTGTCTATTTTGCATAGCGCACAGTCCAATCTAACATTGCTATTCTCCAGCAATACCGACTATCAGGAGTTTCCCCTTTCCTTTCTCGAGCATAACAGGACAGATCTCTCTCTCTCTCTGCCTCCGTCTCTCTCTCTCACTCGCTCGCTCGCGTGCGCGCGCGCACACACACACACACACACACACACACACACACACACGCCAGAGACGCACACATTCGCAGAATCACATCTCCGTGCGGGAGAAAGAATTAAAGAAACATGCATTTTCAGCAAAAAAAGTAGCATTGTTCAGATAAAAATGATATTTTGGTTCCAGTAATAATATTATTGTGTCAGTATTAGAATGACCATCAGATGCTGTATGAAGTCACTGTGCACATCAAAAACCAAAGCATATACAGGGTTAATCAATTTCAAGCCTTATAAACACTTACCAGGAATGCCAATTATAGTAAGGATCGCAAAAAACATATTCCTGACAGCTCGCACAGTACTATGCATTTTCTCTGTGAAAGTGTTGCGTTGTTTTGTACTGCAGAAAATTTTCCAAGTTCAACTCTGAAATGTTCCAAACCAGTGCATTCATTTTATACTTTCAGGAACATCCATCGGGACAATGAAGTGTTGTTTTTATCATTTGGTAAATTTTGAGTAAACAGATTACAACATGCGTGACATCCCATGTTGATGAAAAATACAGGGCGTTGAGATTTAGTTAGAGCATGAAACACTCGAAATGGCCATGTTTGATCAGTTTAAAGTCGGAAGTGTGATGCTGGGAAAGCATAATAGGTCAGGCAGCAACTCAAGAGCTGCAAAGTTGACAGTTTGGACAAAAGCTCTTCATCAGATTTCTGATGAAGGCCGTTTGCACGAAACGCCGATTTTTCCTGATTCTCCATGCTGCCTGACCCGCTGTGCTTTACCAGCACCACACTCTCACATCTCATCTCCAGCATCTGCAGTTCTCACATTTTCCTGATCAGTTTAAAAATGTATTCACATTTGAATACTGCTAAATTACAATATGAATTCGGGATTAATTGTTTGCACTCTTCTCGTACTGGACCTAACTAATCCAGTTAAACAAATCCGAACCCCAAGCTAAATCCATTAAGATTGTCGTCGCTTAGCAAGTGGCTGTTCAGCGTGTCCTGTCATTCGCAGTTCTCTGCGGGTTTCACTCAGCTGAACTCATTCACCCACTTTCTTCTTTTTCTCCTGAACTTTACCTCATGGCTGCTTATTCAACTCGCTTTTGAAGAAATTTATTATCGCCGCATTTTCTTTCAGATATGTTGCTGGATTCACATGGGACAGGATGTAAAAATGGTTCCCCACTACCACCTTTGCTTTCAGCTCCATGAGATTTTCACATGTGCACGAATGGGACCAATGCCTCTTTGTTTGAAATGTGTGGACCCTACGTTGTAGTTATCATATCTGTCATTTTTCTTTTTCACAAATTCAACCCCTTCTTCAATGATCTACCTGGTTTACAAAAGCAGCTGCTTCAAAAATTGACCGATGGAACACTGGATGATGAAGTGGAACGAACATACAATGGACTCGAACTTTAAAAGAAACAAACATATCCGTGTATTATTCAATGATTAAATTCTGCACAAATTGATTACAGTGACAGCTGGGCCGAGGCAGTGGATGGTAAAATAAAAGCTTTTATTCTCATAATCCTATGGAGTCTTCAAACATAGGTACAGTTTGTGGTAACCTCTGAAAGGAGGGGCCAGAGCATATGAAATTCACAGAAACCTTAGCGTCTTCCTGTGTTTTAATTCTCCATCTCCAGTCATACAGACTATCGCGATTCCAAAGTGCTCCCTCCGAGTTTTATACAGTATGAAGGTACAGAAAGTGGGGTGTTCAGACCACAGCCTCAAGGAAACCTGCGTTCCATCCATTTACACCGTCTACATGGCTTGCTGCCATGAAAATGCTGCCAACATCATCAAAGAACAATCACACCGAAGGAATCACTTCCTCCAATCTCTTCAGTTAGGCAGAATATAAAGAGACCTGAACACACGCGCTCTCTCTCTCACATCTATATCTATATCTATCTACACACACACACACACACACACACACACACACACACACACACACACACACACACACACACACACACACACACACACACACACACACGTTGTGCTGGCCGAATGTGTGTGAAATATATAATGCCACCTTTGTGTCTCTCTGTATGTCTCCTTGAGTTGTACTTCCTCGCTTATTGTCATCTGTCTGTACTGCTCGTTAATAAAAACCTTTCAGTTAACTTCTGTCGACGTGACAATCAATCAATCAATCAAGACGGTGCCTGTTGCAGGATCTGAACTGGAGGACTAACAATGAGTCATAAAAGTACAAAGATGTATAATTGTATGGCATGGAAACGGACACTTCTGTGTCCAACTTGCTCTTTCCCAGATATCCTTAATTCATTCAGCCCCTTTGCAAACAACACAAACAAAAACCGCTCGAAAGATAATGTTGTGTGGCACGGTGGCACAGTGTTTCGCACTGATGCCTCACAGAACCAGGGACTTGGGTTCAATGTACACCTCAGGAAACTGTTTGCTTGGAGTTTTCGTGTGTGCGTGGGTGTCCTCCGGCTGCCCCGATTTCCTCTCACATTCCAAAGAAAAGTGCAGTTTTGGTGAATTGACTGTGCTAAATTGCCCGTAATTTAAGGTGCATTAGTCAGGGTAAAGGCAGGTGAATGGGTGTGGGTGCGTTGCTCTACAGCAGGTCGGTGTGGACTTGTTTGGCTGAAGGGCCTGTTCCCACACTGCATTTAAACGAATCTAATCTCACCAGGTCTGGCAGCACCTGTGGTGATAAGTCAGGGTTAATATGGCTTTCCGCTTGTCTCACGCCTCCAGTCTGAAATAGAACCTTCCACCACCACCCTATCTGCCACAGTCAAGGCAATGTATATCCAAAAAGTTCGCCCTCCTGGATTCCATGTGATCAAACATTGATATCCGGTCTACCATGCAGAACCTTATCGAAAACATTGCTCTAGTCCATTTGGACCATATGCCTTGCTCTGCCTTTCTCAATCTTTTTTGACACTTCTTCGAAAATTCAATCAAGTCATGAGACATGATTTCGCACGCACAACACCACGTGGGCTCCTGATTAGTCCATGTCTATCCAAATACATGTACAACGTATACCAAAGCATTCTTTCTAACAACTTACCTAGCACTGACATCAGGCTCACTGGTCTCTATTTTCCTGCTTTTTCCTCACCAACATTCTTAAATATTGACAACATATTAGCGAATCTCCGATCTTCAAGCGCCTCACCTGTGGTGATCAATGTTATAAATACCTCAGCAAGGGGTACAACAATCAGTTCTCTAACTTCCGACAAATTAGTGTCATTCATCTGATCATGTCCCGGGGCTTTAGCACCCTTTATTCATTTTAAGATTTCCAGCACCTGCTTCTCGGTAAAATGCACCCTTTTCGACATATGACTATACATTCTCCAAGTTATTTTGCATTCTTTTCCTTCTTATCAATAAATATTGATGTGGAACACTTTTTTTTAATATCTCGCCTGTCACTATAAGTTCCCCACATACCACTTGGACTTGTTGACCTTTTGGGGGATGGGGGTGTAGGTGGGAGGCGTATCTTCCCCCCCTCGTCACTCTTTTGTCCTTAACGTATTTGTGGAATTTCTTTTGATTCGCCTTAACCATATTCAAAAAAGTTTGCCCATGTCCCCGTTATGCCTCCTGAGTTTCCACTTGAAATCCTATGATTCCAGTTTTACTCCTTTTGGATTCACTCACACCCAGTTGTCAATAATTGACAAAAGCATCGTTCTTTTTCTTGACCAGAGCCTCAATTTCTCTAGTCTTCCAGCATTCCTCTCCACCTGCCAGCCTTGCCATTCACTCTGTCAAGAATGCACTATCTCTGGATTTTCAAAAGCATCCCACTTTTAAACTGATCCATTCACGTGCGAAAATCCTCTCCCAGTCACTTTTTGAATGACGGAAATGATGAGAGGACATGTGACACTGGCAGGTACAGAACCCTGAGGAGAATCAGCACATCATCCTGCGGCCAAGAGGATTAACCGCACAAAGACATTCTGTGAAAAAGCCCAGGCCAGTCTCACAGAAAATTTTTGCTCATGTATTCGATCTTTCTAGACCAAAATGCTTGATCCTGACAATATTATAATCTTTCTCATATTACTCTGGTCCTTTAAACCTTCATTTCCTGGTAGATCTGCTACAATCATCGACATTTATAACATGGAAAAAACACTGTTCATCCATGTCAACAAGATATTCTCCATAAATCTACGTCCAATTGTCACCATTTGGCATATATGACTCTAAACTCTTCCCATTAATGTTCCTATCCAGATGCCTTTTAAATGCATTAATTGTACCAGCCTCCACCAGTTCCTCTGGCAGCTCATTATATACACGCACCACCCTCTGTCTCCACAAATGATTTGCCGCTCGACAGAATTCAGAATCCTCCTCTCAATGAAAAGTCGAAAACTAAGCAACAAATCACACATCACCACATAAACATAATTTTCAACCCCAAGACAATAGGACGTGGGGCAGAAGACGATTCAGCCTAACAACTCTGCTCTGTCAAAAAAAAACAAAACCAAGACTTAGTTAATAATCCTCAGATTCACTTTCCAACCTTTTTCTCGTGACTCTTGAATCCCTTGCTCATTTAAGAGAAAGCCTCTACAAATGCACTTAATAACCAAACTATGACGGACATTGAAGTGAAGAATTCTAGATGCATCCGCTGATAGAACAAAATCAGTCTTATGTCTCAGCGAAATGTTAATGTTTGGCTACAGTTCTGCTGTTGCTGAAGCGCTACAGATACCGCACAGATGTTCAGTTTTGAGTTGTTGAATTCTTGAGAGGTACGTCAAACCTTGCAAACTGTAGTGCCACGTAACACAATAGAAGGCATCGTTATGATGTGTGGGAATGCACCTCTGTCATGCCTATGCGCTGGACTCTCCTAGAAATACCATTGTGGACAGATCCATCTGTGACAGGTAGGGTGGTTCAGATTCAGTTCATTTAAGATGCTTCCATTTGATGACCCAATAATCACTTTTCGTAGTCTAAATGTTCTGCCATTTATCTCTCAGTCTGCTCAGTCAGTGGTGTTCCTGTGGAGATTCTTCATGTAATGAACATTGAAGTGTCACACCCAGAGCTTGCTCCGTGCCCGTTTGATCTCAGTGTATTCCTCAATTTCTTTTCATCATTGAAGAGGACTGACGTACCACTGATCGCAACCATTCCTTCAGTGTCGCTGAGTCAAAGTCCTGGAATTCCCTGCTTCATAGTTTATTGTGGGTCTGCCAACACGACACAGTCTGTCGAGGTTCGAGGAACAACTTGCCATTACCTCCACCCAATCTTCGCAAGAGGGACAACGAGGGACGGGAGACCGGCCAGCACCAACCAAGTCCCACGAATGAAAACTATATGAGATTTGGTGAAGTCTTTGGAGCTGTGCCTTCAGAGGAATGTCCTTTCTCTCCTCCTTCGCACAGGAGCGCATCCTATTGGAGTTTTCTTCCCCATCCTACTGCCCTGCTCCACTCTTGAGACCTGACAGTGAAACTGTTTGGTTGTTGTAAGTGATCAGGCATGAACATTTTTTAAAAAGTCTGGAATATGGTAAAGGATATTGCAATCCTTGACCTGCTGTTTATTGATTCACATCTAAGGATTTCAGTTAAAAACAAATAAAACAGTGTTGAATCCAATACTTTTTGTCATTTTATGTCAATGATTTGGTTTTTATCACGTCATAGAGATGTACAGCATGGAAATAGACCCTTCAGTCCAATTCGCCCATGCTGACCAGATATCCCAAACCAAGCTAGGCCCACCTGCCAGCAACCGGCCCATATCCCTACAACCCTTCCTATTCATATGCCCATCCAGATGTCTTTTTAATGTTGCAAAAGAACCAGCCTCCACCACTTCCTCTGGCAGCTCACTGCATACACACACACACCACCCTCTGCATGAAAAATGTTGCTATTTAGGTTCCTTTTGCACCATTCCTCTTTCACCCTCACACTATGCCCTCAAGTTCTGGACTAACACCTCGTATTGAACTAAATTAAACTCCATTTGCCACTCTTCAGCCAATTTGCCCATCTGGTCAAGATCCCCTTGCAATCTGAGGGAAGCATCTTCGCTGTCCACAATACCTCCAATTTTGATGTCGTCTACAAAATTACCAATATACCTTTTATGTTCATATCCAAGTCATTTCTTCAAATGAAGAAAAGTAGTGGACCCAGCACCGATGTTTGTGGCGCTCCACTGGTCACAGACGTTCAGTCTGAAACACAACCCTCCACCACCACCCTCTGTTTTCTACTTTCGAGGCAGTTCTGTACCAAATGGCTAGTTCTCATTGTATTCCATGAGATGAACCCTTGGGAACCATCCTCCCATGGGAACTTGTCGAACTAATTTCTAATGATATTGGTCACGTTCACCGCTCTTCCCTCATCAAATCTCCTTGTTATCTTTTCAAAATAACCTCAATCAAGTCCGTGATACATGATTTCCCTTGCTCAAAACCATGCTGACTACCATTAATCCGTCCTTGTCTGTCCAAACATATGTAAATCATGTCCGTCATGATTCTCCCCAACAACTTGCTCCCCACCAATGTAGGGTTTACTGGTCTATAATTTCCTAGCTTGTTCTTACCACCTTTCGTAAATAATCGCATCACGTTAGCCAACCTCCAGTCTTGTGGCACCTCACTTGTGACTATCGTTGATACAAGCATCTCACTAAGAGGCCCAGCAATCACTTCCCTACCTTCCCAAAGATCTCGATGGACGTGAACAGGTCGTGGGGATTTGTAACTTTTATGCGTTCTAAGACATGCAACATTTCCTCCACTGTAACGTGGACATTTTTCGAATTGTCATCGTCCATTTCCCCACGTCCGATATCTTCCATGTTCTTCCCTACAGTAAACACTGACGCCAAATATTTAGTATCTCCCCCATCTCCTGTGGCTCCGCACGAAGACCGCCTTACTGATCATTGAGGGACCCTATTCTATCCTTCGTTACTGTTTTGTCCTTAATGTATCAGTAAAAACACGTTGGATTCTATATAACCGTTTTTGCCAAAGGTATCTCATGTTCCCTTTTTGCCTTCCTGATTTCCCTATTAAGGATTCTCCTACTGCCTTTACACACGTCTAATGATTCACTCGATCTCTCCTGTCTGTAAATGACATATGCTTCCTTCTTGTTATTAACCAAACCATCAAAGTCTTCAGACATCCAAAATTCCCTTCACATACCAGAGTTTCCGTTCATTTATCAAAGCTTGCCATTTATCAGCTGTCCCATTAACTGCGAACATCTGTTCCCAATCAGCTTTTGGGAGTTCTTATCTAATACCGTCAAAATTAGCCTTCCTGAAATTGAGGGCTTCAACTGTTAAATCTGGTCTCTCCTTTTCCACCACTATTTAAAAAGCAATAGGATTCCGGTCTCTAGCACCACATTATTCCCCCACTGACACCTCCCTCACCCGCCCTGCTTTGTTACCCAAGAGCAGGTCAGTTTTTGCTCTTCTCTACTTGGTCCATTCACATCCTGACTCAGAAAAATATCGGTAAAACTCTTAACAATTCTTGCCCATCTAAACACTTTAGACTAGCACAGTCCTAATCTATGTTTGGAAAGTAAATGCCCCTCATCGTAACCGCCCTATCATTCTTCTGGACAACTGAAATATTCTTTCGAATGAGTTTCTCAATTTCCCACTAATTGTTAGAGGTCTATAATACAAACCCAAAAAGGTGATCATCCCTTTCTTATTTCCCAGTTCAGCCCAAATAACTTTCCTGGATATATTTCCTGGAATATCCTTCCTAAGTACAGCTGTAATGCCATCCCTTTTTATAAAAAAAGCCACTGAGTCATTTGCTCAAGTCACTTCAGGAAGCATTAAAAATCGATCAAATTGTTGTGGGGCTGTGGGCCAGACCAGGAAAGGATGACCTGATGGACATTAGCAAACCAGAGGAGTTATCAGGGCAAACCATGATAGCTCCCGGATTACAACCACTGATGTTTTGCTTTCAGTTCCTGATTTATTAACGGAATTTAAATTCTGCCAGCTTCCAAGTTCCACCGTGCACTCGTGAACAGACGAAACATCATGGCGTCAACACGAAAATCACAAGTGTAAAACACTGTAAAACACCATAGTGAGATTTTCAATTAAGGAAGGATTGCCATTAGCGGAAATCCACACATTCTTTGGGAATGTGCCATTATATCACTGACGGTCTACACTTGCACATGCCCCATGTGAAGATTCTCAGATGGTACGGGAGCATGGAGAGGATGTACCATGGAATATTCGAGATATAGTTTTAAGTTAGCAGATGACACCAAATTTCAAATTGTAGTGTAGAGCCAAGTAGGTAACGTGAGAATTCAAAGGGGTCGTAATCAAATGGGCCAATGGGCTGAGGAGTGGCAGATAGAGTTTAATTGATAGAGTTAAATGCGAGGTGATGCATTTTGCAAAAGCAATTCAAGCAGGATTTATACACTTCATGATAAGATCCTGGGGTGTGTTGCTTATTGGAGATAGTAAAGAAATTGACCTACGATTGGTAAAAAAGGCGGGGGCGTGACCGAGGTGTCAGTGGGGAGCACATTGAGGCCAGCAACCGCAACACTATTAATTATAAAATAGAGACGGAAACGAATAGACTGGATCTGAAAGTTTAAGATCAACATCGGAGGAAGGATAATTTTGATGATGTTAGGCAAAAACTTACAAAAGCTGATTTGGAGGTTGAGGGGTCGGAGGGGAGATATCAAGAGATGAAGGCACAGCTGGAAAATGGGGAGCTTTCATAAATGAGATAACGAGAGGCCAGAAGCAGTATATTCCAGTCGGATGAAAGCAAAGACTAGTAGATGTAGGGAATCCTGGATGACGAGAGAAATTAAGGTTTGGTTAAGAGAAAGAAGAAAGCATATATCGGAGATAGACAGGAGAGACAGAGAGAATCCTAAGAAGAGTATAAACGCAGTAGGAGAAAACTTAAGGATGAAACCAGGAGAGCAAAAAGAGGCCATGAACTAGCTTTGGCAAATTGGGTTAAGGAGAATCCAAAGTGTTTTGAAAATATGTTAAAGACAAAATGATAACTATGGACAGAGCAGGGCCCTTCAATTATCAGTAAGGCAGCCTATGAGTGGAGTCGCAGGAGATGAGGAGATACTGACCGAGTATTTTGCAACAGTGTTTACTGTGGAGACGATACAGAGTGTGGGGAAATAGATGGTGACATCGAGAAAAATGTCCATATTACGTAGCAGGAAGTGCGGGATGTCTTAAAACACGTAAAAGTGAACAAATTCCAAGGATCTGATCAGGTATACCCTAGAGATCTGTGGGCAGTGATTGTTGGACACTTTGCTGAGATATTTGTATCATCAATAGTCACAAGTGTGGTGCCGGAATACTGGAAGTTGGCTGACGTCATGCCACTTTTTAAGAAAGGTGTTAAGGAAAAGCGAGGGAACTATGGATCAGGGAGCATGCCGTCGGTGGCGGCCAAGTTTTTGGAGCGAATCCTGAAGGACAGGATGTACATCTCTTTGGAAATGAAAAGGCAGATTCAGGATAGTCAACACAGCTTTGTGAGTGAGAAATCATATCTCACAAACTTGGTTGTGTTTTTTGAAGATGTAACGAAGAGGATTCATGAAGCAGGGATGTGGATATGACCTATGCGGACTTCAGTTTGACAAGGTTCCCCACTGGTTGGTCGGTTAGATGTCATGGAACATAGGGAGAACAATTAATTTGATGGAGAACTGACTTGAAGGTACAGAAGAGATGATGGTGGTGGTGGTTGGTTGGTTATCTTACTGGAGGCTTGTCACTAGTGGCGTGCCACAGGAATTGGTGTGGTTCCACTCAATTTTGTCATTTATAAGAATTCGTTGAATGTAAATGTAGCTATAATTAGCAGATGACAAGTGAATTGGAGGTATAGTGGACAGCGAAGTTGAGATGGGCCAATGAGCTGAGGAGTAGCAAATGGACTTTAATTTAGTTAAATGCGAGGTGCTGTATTTTGGAAAAGAAAATGACAGCAGGAGTTATATACTTCACAGTAAGGTGCTACGGACTATTGCTGAACAAAGAGACGTTGGAGTGCAAGTTGATAGTTCCTTGAAAGTAGAGTCACAAACAGATAGAATAATGAAGAAGACATTTAGTATGCATTCCTTTGTTGGTGAGCGCATTGAGTACAGAAGTTGGGAAGTCATGTTTCGGCTTTACAGGGCATTGGTTCGACCACTTTTGGAGTACTGAGTGCAATTCTGTTCTTCCTATCTGAAGGATATTGTGAAACTTGAAATGGTTCAGAAAAGATTTACAAGGATGTTGCCAGTGTTGGAGGCTTTGAACAGTAGGGAGAGGTTAAATCAGCAGTGGGTGTTTTCCCGGGAGCGTCGGAAGATGAGGGGTGACCTTATGGAAATTTATAAACTCATAGGCGTGCATCAATAGGATAAACAGACAAAATGTTTTCTCTGGGGTTGGCAACTGGAGAACTAGAGGTTTGGGGTGAGAGGGGAAAGATAAAAAGGGAATCTAACAGGCAACTTTTTCACACAGAGCATGGTGCGTAGTTCGCATAAGCTGCCAGATGAAGTGGTGGAGGCTGATACAGTTACAGCATTTAAAAGGAATCTGGATGGGGGCATGAATAGGAAGGGCTACAGGAATATGGGCCAAGTGCTGCCAAATGGGACTAGTTTAGGTGAGGATATGTACTCGGCATGGATGAGTTGTACCGAATGGTTTGTTTTCATGCTGTACATCTGAACGACTCTATAACAAGCATTCGATCATTCAGTTTAATAATGGCTGTTCGAACCATCGAGTCTGCACCAACAGGAAAAACAAATTTATCACATGGTCTGATTTTGCATCAATTTAAAAGATTTACAGGATAATAGAAGGGCCGGATTTGATGAAAGAAATCGGAAATTAACATCTTGTCAAGATCTGAAAGCACTTGATTTTGCCAGTATGTGAACATCATGGAACTTTCCACGTGTTGAGAGAGATATGTTTCTCTGTTCTGTTTACTTCAAACGATTAACAAATGATACATACACATTCTTGTGAGAGTGTTTTAGTGCACGGAGAGTGAGAACAACTTAAAACGGCCTTAGAAGAAAAATGCACAATTCACACCAGAGACAGACTATTCACGTGTTCTACGTTTGGACGAGGCTTCAACTGATTGTTAAACTTGGAGAGAGAATGCGAACAATTTCAGCATTGACAAACTCGGGAAATGTGTGCATTGTGGGAAGGCTTTCTGTTATCCATCCGCTCTTGTGATTCATGAGTGGAGACACACTGGGGAGAGGCCTTTCACCTGTTTTGTGTGTGAGATAGAATTCAGTGTTGTCTCCAATCTGCTGACACACCAGAAGGTTCACGATATGGATATACCATGCAACTCTGACAGTGCGAAGAAACATTGTTGATACATCTGCTCTGCTGACACACAAGCAAGTTTGTAACAGGAGGAGTGCATTCCAGCATCTGATTTTGGGAAGTAATTCACCAGTTCAGCTAACGTGATGAGATACTAGCGAGTTCACCCTGGGGAGAGGCCGCACACCCGCTGTGATTGTTGGAAAGGATTTGCTCAATCATTTGCTTTGTTTATTCACCAGTGGTCTGACACTGGGCAGAAGCTATTCACCTGCTCTCAGTGTGGGAAGTGATTCACAGATTTACCCCCCTTCAGATACACCATTGAGTTCGCACTGCAGGCAGTCTGTTTATCTGCTTTCACTGACAACAGACAATAGACAATAGGAGTAGGCCATTTGGACCTTCGAGACTGCATCACTATGCAATATTATCATGGCTGATCATCCTTAATCAGTATCCTGTTCCTGCCTTATCTCCATAAGCCTTGATGACACTATCGTTGAGAGCTCTATCCAACTCTTTCTTAAATGAATCCAGAGACTGGGCCTCCACTGCCCTCTGGGGCACAGCATTCCACACAGCCACCACTCTCTGGGTGAAGATGTTGGTTCTCATCTCTGTCCTAAATGGTCTACTTCGCATTTATAAGCTGTGTCGTCTGGTTCGGCACTTACCCATCAGGGGAAACATGTTCACTGCCTCCAGAATGTTCAATCCTTTAATAATCTTGTAGTCTCAATCAAATCCCCTCTCAGTCTTCTGAACACAAGGGTAAACAAGCCCAGTCGCTCCAATCCTTCAGCGTAAGGTAGTCCACTATTCTCGGAATTGACCTCGTGAAACTCAGCTACATTCCCTCAATGGTCAAAATAAATAGCCAGTGAGGGAAATGCTTCACTGCATGATCCAGACTGCACACACAACAGCGAGTGCACACTATGGAGACGCCGTTTGTCCGCAAACTGTGTCCGCACAAGGTGGTTAAAAAGATTAATACTGAAGATGTAACTGTGTCAGTGACAATGACATGTTCTCACTGTCAAAGGGTGGAACGTTTCAAGCAAATTCTTGATGACCAAGGAGTAAATCAGGGTTGCTAAGAGTGGCTGGTATTTCTCCAATGAAATGTTCCATCAAAAAGGGAAGCTACTGAGTAGCCAATTCTTTCCAACGCAATTACCACGAGTTAAAATCGGTGCAATCAATTCTAAAGCATTTATGTTTTCATCAAAATCACTCCAGATGTCAAAGAAAAAAATTATTCTGAGTTGCCGGCTTAGCTGAAACGTTTATTCGAAAAAAAAATTTCCAAATGTTCATTGCATTAATCAGATATATATATATATATTTTTTTTTTAAAGTCTGGTTGAAGATTTGTAGCTCGGGTGTTGTGGTTCTGTTCGCCGAGCTGGAAGTTTTTGCTGCAAACGTTTCGTTCCCTGGCTAGGGAACATCATCAGTGCTATTGGAGCCTCCTGTGAAGCGCTGCTTTGATGTTTCCTCCGGTATTTATAGTGGTTTGTTCTTGCCACTTCCGGGTGTCAGTTTCAGCTGTAGTAGTTTGTATGTGGGGTCCAGTTCGATGTGTCTGTTGATGGATGTTCTTGCCGCTTCCGGGTGTCAGTTTCAGCTGTAGTGGTTTGTATATGGGGTCCAGGTCCATGTGTCTGTTAATGGAGTTTGTGGATGAATGCCATGCCTCTAGGAATTCCCTGCTGTTCTCTGTCAGCTAACAATCCGCATCCATGAACATCAGCTAGCCACAAAACGACACGACCAGCTATCCCTCGTAGCCATAGACTCAGACAACCAGGAACATGAATTTGACTGGGAAAATACTACCATCATAGGACAAGCCAGACAGAGAACAGCCAGGGAATTCCTAGAGGCATGGCATTCATACACAAACTTCCAGCTCGGCGAACAGAACCACAACAATATATATATATATATATAGATATAGATAGATAGATAGATAGATAGATAGATAGATAGATAGATAGATAGATAGATAGATAGATAGATAGATAGATAGATAGATAGATAGATAGATAGATATAAACAATTGTTGAAATCAAATTTGTCTCTCAAACACAAATATGCATCGGAACGACATAACAATGGAAGATTGTCGCCAGCCATGAACGAATTGCAGGTCTTTTGACAGGTGGCTGTGTCAACACAGACAGTGGAACATTTTCAGACTGAAAGCTCGAGAAATACCATTTATACGAATGCAAAACTGGGAAGGAGTCGAAGTAACTTCCAGTTGGCTATGGCATATGTTTTGTTTGATCCATTCAGAAAATAATGAGTCTTCACGACTTCATGTGTTAAAAATCTTCGGCTGTAAATGTGAAATTGAATTCAAAACATGACACAGATAATTTGGATTGTGTTTTATAAGGATGATTTCTTTCGCTTCGCATTTGCACAATATTTTTTGTTTATGTTTAACAAAATGATCTGTGGTGCCATGAATCTTTAACTTACTTGCTGAATGTTTCAAAGTACGTTTAAACGCTGTTTGTCCTGACAAAGATTGCAGGATTCTTGACACCTGTGGACAAAGGAGACCAACGTCAGTCAGTGGGAGGCTCCACACACAGTGAGACAGCAGAAGCCAGTCAGGTACAGAAAGTGATGGCCAAGAAAAGCACCTCGTGAAGGAACAACACTCCGAAAGCCAATGCTTCCGTGGGCGGCACTGTGGCACAGTGCTTAGCATTGCTGCTTCATAGCGCCAGAGACGTGGGTTCAATTCCTGACTCCGGTGACTGGCGTGTCTCCCCGTGTCTGCGCGGGCTTCCGCTGGGTGCTCCGGTGTCCTCCCACAGTCCAAAGATGTGGAGGTCTGCTAAATTGCCTGCAGTGCTCGGCATAGGGGCATGGGTTGGTTGCGCTTCGGTGACCTGTCGTGCTGAAGGGCCTGTTTCTGCACTTACGTAATATAAACTTAAAAAATATATATCTGATGGACTATAACCTGGTAATGTGGAGTTTTTAGCTTTGGCCAGATAAAATATATATTTAAATTACAAAGCCCGCAGAGTGACACCGGGAACATTTCAGCTAATGACTTTTAAAAATTTTGAATAGGAATGTCGCTGTTTTTCCTCTTTCTGTCGTGCTCTCTATTTCGTATTCCTTGCTACTCCACTTCAGTCACTCTCTCTATATTCGTATCTCTGCCATAGTCTCACTTGCTCTCAATCTTTCTCTCTCTCTCTCTCTCACACACACACACACACACACACACACACACACACACACACACACACACACACACACACACACACACACACACACACACACACACACACACACACTGTAACTTCAACTGCATGGTTTGATTGTCGACTCGCCTCAAATCGATTTGAAGTTCTTCATTCCGTATTCTGTTTCCACTACACATTGCCCGCCGGTGTTGCCTATAAAATATCTGCCTGACTCACAGGCCAGATATTGTGAGGAGCCTTTCTGGACAAGGTCCGTCCTAACTCCTTGGAGCTGAGTTGTTGCAAGCCCAATAGACCAACAAAAAGACAACGAGAGAGACCCTGATTTCTATGAGTACGGAATTCAAAAGGCCGAGTTCTTGACTTCTTCCAATAATGAAGATCTATACTTACGCTCTGAAATATCCCAGGATTACCCCATCTCACTGCCTCGGCAGTTCAGAGACTCTGTCCAAATTTCACCACCTTCTTCACTGGGTCAAATTCCTGATCATTTTCCCCAAACACACAAGGGGGACAGAGATATGGTCATTTGAAAATTTGCATTTAAATTCGCTGCAGTGCAGAAGCAGAATACTGAATGGGCAGATTAAAATGGATTTTACGAAGATGTTTCCATTGATAGGAGAGAATAGGATCCGACAGCAAAGCCTATGCGTGAAAGGAAGCACTTTCAAAACCGAGATAAGGAGAAATGTATTTAGCCAGAGATTGGTGAAACTATGGAATTTATTGCCACAGCGGTTTTTGCAAGTCAGGTCGTTGAGTATATTTAATTCTGAGACAAATGGTTTCCTGATTATCTAGGGGATGAAAGGTTATGGGGGAAAGCGAGAGAATGGAAATGATCAACCTATCAGCTATGATTTTATGTCAGGCTAGACAAAATTACCATAAATGTGTAATTTCCATATTGTATTGGATACATTCTGGAAAGATTTGATCTTTGAAAGAAGTATGGATTGTACCTGAACAGGAGGGACACCACAGGAGGTTAGCTAAATCGCTTTGGGAGAGTTAAATCTAGATAAGCAGTAGTGTTTGCAACAGCACTATGGAGCAGATTTTGCAATGGGCAGTGATGCACTAGATACAGCTTGCAGAGGGTCTGTGAGAAGGGACAGGCGCTAGATTGCACAAAGGTGCAGTCAGTGTGATGGGCTGAAACGTGTCTACTTTAACACAAGAAGCATCAAGAATGAGCGTTCAGTACTCCAAATCTGGATCAATTCTTGGAACTGTCATGTTGTGGCCATTACGGTTAATGGAATATCAAAGAGGCAGGAACGGTTGTTGGATTTCCCAGCGTTAAGTTGTTTCAAAAAGAATTGGGTTTGTGGGGCGGAAAAGAAATGGAGGATTGGCATTGCTAATCAGGGATAATATCACAGCTGCAAAAAGTAAGATCGTCGACGAGGGTTTGTTTAGAGACCCTCAGTGTGGGTGGAAATCACAAACTGTTATATCAATGTCCCAGTGACAGAGAGTAAAGAAGTTGTCAGAAAATGATTAAGATGCATTGATGGTCATCACACTGATGCAGTTTAGCTGCCGTGTGGGCCTTTGGTGTGGCCTCAACTGTAGGATCATTTGTAGTTCGGGTCGCTACATTGTAGGGTGGACCCGGACGGTTTGCAGCGCCGGAGAAAGAGTTTTACCAGAATGTTGTTTGGATCGGTGAAAATGAGTCACCAGAAGCCTTTTGAGAAATTTGGATGATTTGTGCTTGAGAGGTGATCTGAAAGAAGTACATACAACACCCAAGTTTGTAATGTCGCCTCATATCGGGCACAGGGGAAAATGTTTGAAATAATATGCATGAGACCGTTTGGTTGTATAGAGAGTGTGGTAGATGTCCGGAATTACCAGGGAAGTTGCAAAATTGGATATAATAGCAAAGGTTAATAGACAATTAGACAGACGGACGACACGTAGACTGCATAGCGATCTTGATCATGGGAAGGCAGACGACATTATATTAGAGGAGTACACTGATCGTAACAAACAGACTAACGGAAGGGTCTCTTCGTGTGTTGCACTTTTCCCTGTTCAATGGAGCACTTTAGCTTCGGAGAGAGGCTGGACATAAACGTGTTGTTTCTTTAGTGCGGAGGCAGTATTGGACAAGCCTGTTTCATGTGAAGAGGTTTTTGGGGAGCACGGGCAGAGCGAAAAGAAAACAGCTGCTCCCCTGATTCCAATAAGGGACACACATTGAAATTGAAAGGCACAAGGTATTGAATGGACTTGAAGATAATCTCCGAGGTTCTCTGATTCTCTGCTCCAACAGACACAAATAGAAACTCGCAGGCAATGTCATTGGCTCATTGTTCACTCTTCACTTGGGGGAAGGGGAGCGTGCTGTTGCACACAGAGGGATGTTTGTGTGTCTCCAATGCATCACTCTCCGAACTCAAAGACTGGACAAAAAATGGGAGTTGCACTGGGAAGGAGACAAAATTCACACGTCCTGTTGGCCTACAAGCAGGAGAACACCAGTTGCATCACTTGTGAACCACACTGATCAAACACAAAGGGAAATATCTACCAAGCTTGGCTTGCATCATGAGGTGAATGAACCACTGAGTATGCAGAAAAAAAAAGAAATCTTGCAATGTACAATCGCGACTTATCGGTCATGGAAGCTGTCAGGGATACTATGTGTGGTCACCCGAACACACCAGATAGGAACAGGAGCAGGCCCTTCACCAATTCCAGCTTACTAGAATTCAAATCAATGAGATCATGACCAACAGAAAGAGCTGGCAAAGTTCAGCAGATTTGACAGCATTCGTGAGGGGAAATCAGTGTCACCTTTTCGATTCAAATGATCCTTCCTCAGAAGTGGGAAAGGCACCACAGTTCTGAGGAAAGGTCGCTCGCCTCGAAAGTTTAAATCTGATTTGCATCCACAAATGCTGCCAGACCTGCTGAACATTTCTGGCGATTGCTGTTTTTTCCTTATTTTGTATGCAGCATTCACAGTTCTTTCATTTTCTATGCAAAAAGGTCGTGGCTGTTTTTATTTTATTCGTCAAGTATGCTTTCTTACGTATTCGTTGAGTAGTTTTCACCTCTCAATTATCGACAATATGTCGACGTCAGCATGAAAACAAAATTGAAAGTATTTGCATTCATTACCTTTTAACAGAAGGAATTCCAAGCACTCATAATCTTTTACATGGTCAGCTCCTTCCTCTAAAGTAATGAACGTCTATTTCTTGAATATGAACATGCATTCACAAATTGGATGAGAAAGTAAAAGCGATAAGTACAAAGTTTGTAAAGGATTCGAATTCGGTAATGCTGTGGATCGTGATCAAGGTAGTGTTAGTTTTGAGTTTGATAATGCTCATTTTATCAATTCACAGATATCTATGGCAGATAGAATTTAATCGCAACGGGTATGAGTTGATACATTTTGAAGTCTAATTGGGTAAGGATGATCAAAATATATGTTTGGCCCCATGACGTATTGAGGAACGATGGAAACTTGATGTGCAAGTTAGTAGATCTCCGAAGATGTGAACGCCTGTAGACAGGGTCATACGGAGGGCATGCGGGTTGTTTTCACATTTTAGTCATTACAAGTTGGGAGCAAGGAAGTCTGCTTACAGAATTGTTTATGATTGCATCAACCATATTCGGAATACTGAGTGTAGCTCTGCTCACCACACTATTGGAAAGTCCTGCTTCCACCGCAGACAAAAGAGACGAGATTCAGCATGATGTTACCTGGGATGGAACTCTCAGTTATGACGAGTGACTCGGAAGGCTGGATTTGTTCTCTTTGGAGTCCAGAATGCTGAGGAGGAATGGGAAATTAGGAGAGGAATAGATTATGAAAATATTTTTCCCATAGTGCCTTGTCTATGAACAGAGTATATCAGTTTCATAGCAGTTGGCCCAAAATAGAATGTGCTTGGTGAAATCATTTGCTATATTCCATTTGAAAGAAAGGCCAACATTCCATTCGCAGGTCAGTGATAACGCTGTTGAAGTGGGTCTGTCTTCACGTGGAGCAGCAGACGAGGTCAAAGTCAGAATTACGTTATTAGTCTGGAGTTAAATATAGGGACAGGGCAGGTCAATAGCGCTGTGCCTATGGATTCGATCGAAAGGATGAGCAGATCTATATTTGTCGCATTGATGTTCGCATTAAGTCACGAAGTATAGGCAGAGTAGGTAAATGGATCTATGGTTCTGGATTCATAAATCTACCCAGACAAGAATGTTGGTTAAAAAAAGTGCTGTCCTCATAAGTATAGATCAAAAGCAACCACAAGATAAGGGTCTGAAGTCGCATGCAGAGCCAGAGGACATCAGTAATAACAATCGTGCTGTGGGATTGCAGTGACATGTATACTCACAGCAGGTCAATAATAGCCAGATTGCTGTGTACCTAATCATCTTTGGAGGCAGAGCAGAGAAGTGAAACTAAGGTACTGTGTGGCTGGAGTTTAATGCAGAGATACCACAAGTAAAAGATAACCCCAGTACATTTGACCAGTAGTCATATGAAGAGACACAGTATGACTGTTTTACGGACGTTCTGGTGTCACTTGTAGAGAGAGACAAGGCCAGTGCTTAACAAAACGTTTTGTGTCTGATGTTACATGCAGAGCCAGATAGGTCACTAATAATCACATGTCAAATAAAAGCAGATTAGGAACTACTGCAGTGCTGTTGGTCAAGAGTCACATGCAGCTGTAGAACAGGTGAGTGCTAACCACAGAGCTGGAGGTCTCCAGTCATCAGGACAGACAGAACATGTCAGGTTAACCACAGAGCTGTGCGTCTGGAGTCATAGCTGGAGACAGAGCAAGTCATGGGAAATACAATGCTCTGTCTGAATGTACTTGCCGAGATATTGGCAACAATAGTGTAGTGGATGAATGAAAAGCAAGGAAAGCAATGTAAGGGACACTGGGCTAACAAGTGAGATTCTGAATTCAGTCGGGGGTGGGGGGAAGCAGGCGGAAGTTTTAGGAAACATAAGTTGGAAAAGGCCAATGAAGAATTTAAGGAAGGCAAGAGGGTACTAAAGCAGGGATTCAGGGGAGCCAGAAGGGGCTATGAAATGCACTAGGCAGAGTAAAGGGAAGTTCCAAGACATTACATGCTAACATTAAAATCAGGAGTATAACTAGGAAGGAAATGGACAAACAAAAATAATTGGGGGAACGTGTGCTTGGATGCAGAGGATGTGGATGAGATACTGATGAATACTTTGCATCGGCATTCACCCATTAAAAGGACATGGAGGAGAATGAAATATGTGTGGAGTATACAGATATGCCAGGGCACAATGTGATCAACAAAGATGTGGTTTTGAATCTCTTGAGAAACATTAAGACGGATAAGTTGCCAGAGCTTGAATGTATCTACCACAGTTATTTGAGAGAGGGAAGAGAAATGACTGTTTGGGCTTGGAACAAGAGCTTTGTGTTATCACTCACCATGTGAGAGATAACGGACGACTGGCGAATAGCTATTGCTTATCCTGTATTCAAGAAGGGAAATAGAGGTAATACAGGAAACTATAAACCAGTCAGTCTCACATCAGTGTTTGAGAAGATTTTGGAGAGAATTCTTTGCAGTAGGCTTCACACACATTTGGAAAAGAATGGCCTCATTAGGGGCAGTCAACCTGCATTCGTGCATTACGAGTCATGTTTTTCTGACATAATTGACTTTTTTGAGGAGATCAGAAAGCTGATTGATAACGGTAGAGCAGAGTATTTTATTTCAGTGGATTTTACTATGTGTTTTGAAAAGATACCACCTGGTAGGGTCATCCAGAATCTTAGGATGCGTGGGATCCATAGTGACGTTGCCGCATGGAAACACAATTGGGTTATCTAAGTAAGGAAGAGGTGACTGTAGAAGGGTAGTTGTTTTCTGAAGGGCTGTGTCTAATGGTTGTCCCCAAAGGTTCTTATTGGGAATCTACGAATTCTGATGTGTCTAAATGATTTAGTTTGACATGCAGATTGAGAGCCATAGTATTTCACTGGTACTCACAATGCTGCGGATCCAGAGCCAGAGAATCTCAGACATGTGTAGCAGGGAAACGGAACCATTTGTCCAACTACCCCATTCTTTACCATTTGGCCCTTATTTCTCTCAAACTTACCTGCTCATATGCCCATCCAGATACTTTTAAAATGTTGTAACTGTTTATCACGTCCGCTGACACCATCTACTATGTGAAAAAGGTCGCCAGTCATGACCCTTTGAACAATTTTTACCTCTCACTCTTAAAAAAAGCTCTCTTAGTTTGGATTCCCCTACTGTCGGGGAAAGGTATGAACTTTACAACTTATCCATGCCCCTCATGTAAACTTTTACAACGTCACCCATCGTCTCCAGGGAATAGAAAGAACAGCGTTCTGAGGCTCTCCCTGAAGCTCAATCCCTCAAAACTTGGCAACTTTCTTAAAAATCCATTGTGTTACGGACAGTGTTGTAAGTCTGGAATCAAGAGCAGAAACAGCGTGCACCAGTGACAACTGCAGTGCTGGGGACTGCTGTCTCGTGGAGAAAGATATCAGGTCAGTGTGAACAACTGTGCTTTGAGCCTGCTCTCAAATGCAGAGACAGGATAGGTCAATGGCAACCACAGTGCTTTGAGTCTGGTGTTACATGTAGACATAACAAGTCATTGGTAATCACTGTGTTTTGTGTCTCGAGTCACATGAAGAAAGACAGTAGGTTATTTCAAAGCAAAATTACGTCGGCCATGCGGCACATATTGAGACCAAATAAATCAATAGAACACCCAATGCTGTGTTCCTGTCGTTACAGAGCAGGTTATTCATAACAGTACTGTGAGTCTGAAGTCACTTGTTAGAGAAGCGCAGGTTGGAGTAAACACGTTGCTGTGGGCCTGATTCGAATGCAGATGCAGAGCAGGTAACCAGTAGCCACAGTGCTGTGTGTTGGGATTCGAATGGAGAGAGGGAGCAAGTCAGTGTAAACTACAGGCCCGTGTGTCTGGAGTCACATGTAGACACAGCAAGTTAATAATATATACACTGTTGTTCTTCTGGAGTCGCATGTAGAGACATAAACGATTAGTGTTGCCCACGGTGGTGTGGGTTTGGAGTTATAAGCAGAGATAAAGCAGATTGTGGTAAACACAATTCAGTTGGCCTGGAGTTATATAGAGCAGTTCAGTGGTAGGTATTGTTCTGTGGGTCTGGAGTCGAATGAAGGGACAGTGTCGATGAGAATATTTCCAGTGCTGTTGTTCTGGAGTCACTGGTAGAGGTAGAGTAGATGAGTGTGAAGCAGAGTGCTGTGAATCTGGATTCACATACGTCGCCTCAGCAGATCAGTGATAACCACAGTGTTCTTGGTCTGAGGTCGAATGCAGAGAAAGAGAGCAGATCAGGTGAAAATATTGCGCTGGTGTTCTGCAAAGAGATGCAGAGATGGAGGAAATCAATGGTAGCCATAGTGCCGTGCGTCTTGAGTCATAGATCATAGAAATATACCGCACAGAAACAGAATCTTTGATCCAACTCAACCATTCCGACCAGACATGCTGATTTAATCTAAGCCAATTTACCAAACATTCAGCCATATTTCTCTGAAGACTTTCTTTTTGCACACTCATCCAGACACCTTTTAAATGTTGCAACTATAGTAATCTCTATTATTTCCTTCAGCCATTCGTTCATGCTCAAACCACGCTATGAGTGGAAAATGTTGCCCATTTTAAACTTTCAATCTTTTCCATCTCAGACTTCAAACCATGTCGTCCAGTCTTGGACTCACCGACTCTGGGGCAAGATGATGGACTTTTCACTCTATCCATGACCGTCATAATTTTATAATCTTCGATAAGGTTCCTCCTAAGCCTCTGATGCCGCAAAGAAAAACACAACAGAGCCTATCCATAAAGCTCAATGACACCATTCTTGGCAATATCCAAGTTCACGGTGTCTCAGTGCTCAGCATTGCTGTATCACAATGCCAGGGGCCAATGTTTGATTTCAGGTTTAGGCGACTTTTCCTGTAGAGTTTGCACATTCTTCTCGCCTCTGCCTGGGTTTCCTCCAGCTGCTCCCGTTTCCTCGCACAATCCGAAGATGTGCAGATTAGGTGAATTGGACATGATAACTTGTCCGTAGTGTTCAGTGATATGTTGGTTAGGTTCATTAGTTTATGGATATGTGGATTAATAAGGGAGGGGAATGCGTCTTGTTGGGTTACTCTTCAGAGGCTCGGTCTTGTTGAACCAAGGAGCAAGTTTCCTCAATGTAGGGATTACATGGATCTATGATGTTGTGGATCTGGCGTAAGACGCAGTGCAGACCGTGAGTAACAACAGTGCAGTGGATAGCAGTCACGTGTAGAGACTGAGGAGGTGAGTAGTAACCAAGGTGCTGTGAAGCTGGATTCAATAGTAGAGACAGACAAAGTCATTGGTAATCAAAATGCAGTGTATCTTGAGGCAGACATGGAGAGAGAGCACATCAGTGGTAACAAATGTGCTGTGCATCTCAGGTCACATGCTGAGGCAAAACAGATCTTTTGGAAGCATAGCTTTGTGTCACATATTGCGATACAGTAATTCAATGGCATGCAGAGGGTTGCAGATGTGTTCTCACATGGAGATGCAGAGCAGATCTGTGGTATACACAGTGGTTGTGTCTGGAGTCACAAGCAAAGACCGAGCAGTCCATTGGAAACCGAGTGTGGATTCTGAAATAAGTCACATGGTAACAGATATTTTGTGTGTGTGTGTGTGTGTGTGTGTGTTTATATATATATATATATATATATATATATATATAGACACACACACACACACACACACACACACACACACAGACACACACACACACGTATTCGGGGAATCATTGAATATTTCCATAATGATCGTCAGTTGATCTCCATGCTCCAACAACTCGTTCGAGAATGTCACTCAGTTCACACGACTCCATCTGACTCAATTCCATTCCTCCATTCCCAACTATATCCCTTAAGCACTTAAGCCTGGACTCTGGAGTAAGCTTGGCAAGTTTCTATTGTTCCCATCATCAAATATTCCAAATGATCTTTTACAAATGGAGCAGTCACTCTTTTGCTCAGCACGGGTGGGAGATCGATGCCACAGATTGTGGAAGGGAGTGAATGAAAGTAAACATAAGTGGAAACCGATATTTTGCAGAAAATATTCAAGGCTGTTGAAGGACTATTGTGTTCAACGTGAGAGAATGGAGTATGACGGCATACACATCGTAGCACTGCTACGATTTCACAACACCCTGTTTACACCCCATTTCTCGACTCTGAGCAGATCTGAGAAACAGATCTTAAAAAGGTTTAATTTGCCTTGGATTAAGTAAAATATGGGTTTACATGAATGATGACTTCGTGGGTTACGTTTTGAGGGGACCAGTATTTTCTGGAATTTAGAAGGTGAAGATGATCAGTATATGATCAGTAAAAGGCAGTGAATATAAAAACATTATGATATAGACCCATCGAGTCCATGCAGGCCCCCTGAAGCGCTTCAAGACCAGATGAAATTGTCATCCGTTTAGCCTTGATTCACCACAGCTAATTTAACTAAGCTGCAAAATTTTTGGAATGTGCGAGAAAACTATAGAAGTCAGAGGAAACCCAACAGAGATGAGGTGAATGTACAAACTCTGCACAGCCAGTGTGCAATTGTGGAATAGAGCCTCGGTCCTGGTGCTGTGAGACGGTAATGAGAACCACTGATGCATTGTGCTGTTCAATGAAGGAAATCGAAACCTTGAAATATTTTATTTATACCTTTCTGAAAGCGTTACCGGAGTTTCCAACAGATTGTTTCATGCTTTCATGATGCCAAATATTTACCTCCTTCATGGAAGAGATTAACTGCCGGTTGTCATTCTGTCAGCTTCAAATCAAGTTAAAAGCTATTCTGGAATGAATCACAGTATCATTTGTTTCATAGTGAGAAACAGAATCTCTGAACAGGGATAGATCATTCAAGCATTCGAGCCTGTTATACCATTCAGTGTGGTCTTTGGTGATCATCCAACACTATCCCCTGTTACTGTTTTCTCACCATACCCTTTGATCCATTTCGCTCCAGGAGCCATATCTAATTACTTTGAAAAACAAAATTCAGAAGTTTCGCCTTGACTGCATTAAGTAGCAGGTAATTCCACAGTCTCCGCGCTCTCTGATTCAGAAAAGTTCCCCGACCTACGTCCTCAATGCCCTGTCATGAATGCCTTAGACTGAGACCCTCTTGGTTTTGAACTCCTCTGGTCATCGTGAACATGCTTTCAGATATTTAAACTATATACTCTTGCTAGAATGCTACAGACTCAGGCAATTCAGCCCCTCGAGCGTCTTTCCGAAATTTAAGAACAACCTTCAGCAACAGAGTGGCCAATCGATGGAATTCATTGCAACAGAAGGTTATGTAGACGATGTAATTCAATCAGGTTTGGACTGAGAGGGATAGGTTCATTATTATGAAGGGAATCTAAGGTTACCAGGACATGGCGAGGGATTTTTTTGAGAACCGTACCAGCCCGGATTGAATGCCGGAGCAGACTCAATTACCTGAAATTCTGCTCCTATGTCTTATGGTCTCGTGCGCTTTATCATCGTTCCCTCCAAAAAATTGCCAAATTGCATGCATCCTTATCCAAAAAGATTTGGAGGCAAGTAAAACACAACTGAAGTTAGCTTAACGTCTACATGTGGCAACATGTTGGAATCTTTCTAAAGGAGGTATCAGTAAATCATTTAGAAATTCAGAATATAACGAAACACACTGAGCACGCATTAACAGTAGATTTAGCTGTATTGTCACATGCAATGATATAAAATGGAAAAGCAAAAGTTATTTCGTGTGCCATCTCGGCAAGTCACACCATAAAAGTACATTATGATGAAAAAAGCGTGCAGAATACATTGTTACAGCTTCAGCCACGCAGCGGAGAGAAGAAAAAGATTAGATTTTCGCAGGTTTGTTCCAAAGGCTGTTACCAGAGCGTGGAAAGTTGTTCTTGAATCTGTTGATATGTGAATTGAAACATTTAGATCTTCTTCCCGTCAGAAGAGATTGAAAGATAGTATAACCCTGGTGAGGTGTGAGATCTTTGATTCTGTCGGCTGTTTCCCGAGGCAGCGGGAAGCATAGACAGAGTCAATGGATAGAAGACAAATCTGTTGATGCACTGGGCATGTTCATGACTCTATGGAATTTCTTGCGGTATTGGGCACAGTAGTTGCCATAACAAGTTGTGATACACACAGGCAGGAAATTTGTATGATGCACCGAGAAATAAAAATTAAGCTTTTTGATGTACATAAGGAATTTCCATCTGAGAACGTAGAGGCATTCTTGTGCTTTCTTCACCGTAACATCGATGGGGAAGCTCAGGACAGTTTGTTGGTGATCGTTACGTCTGGTAACGCTCCTGACCATCTTCATCTTAGCACAACTGATGCAGACAGATGCATCTATTACACTCACTCATGAGATAATTCCTGACACTGTTACTGGAATTCAAAAGCCACAGGTGGGACATCAACCCGGAACGGCTGACTTGGCGGAGGATGGGGTGGGGGTGGTTATTTGGGTGGTCGGGGTATGTGTGGAGGTGGGTGGGTGGGGGGAGCAGAACATTTCTTCTCAGTGTACTTGATCTCACCTCACTGGGGAATACTTTCCGCCGTGATGCAACATTGACTGCTCTCTGTGGACTGTCACTTTAACAAGTCGACAACCAGAGCTTGAGAGATTATTTACTACAGAGAACTTCCAAGTCCGTTGTACAGGGCTACTTTGTTTCATTAATCTCACTGTGACTCTGCAGAACTTGTTAGGCCATAATATAAGTTCTGCCGTTGCTCCTCGCAACACGTGTTCTTTGGGGAGGTCAACACTGTCAGTGGGTGGTTTAGTACTAAGTAAATTCCCACAGGTGGGTGCATCCATCAGGAATTGATGTGAACGACCCTTCACAGAGTGAGGACAGCATTTATCATTTCTGGATAGGCCTCCTTCTGAGTTAGATCCTCCTGTGTTTGGAGATTGACACTGTGGCACGAAGTGCAGCCAAGATAAAAGTTATGACTTTCAGAAGGAACCTTAAATGATAGACAGAGAGCATGATATAAAGGTCGAGGGACTGATGAGGAAGAAAGAGAGAAGAATAATGGAGATTGCAAGATTAACAAAAGAGGTGGAGGAGACAAAATGAAGTATTACAGAGAAATGGAGGTGCAAACCGTAATGAGGGACACCGAGACAGTAGATTGATGTGTTAAAGAGAATAATGAGTTAAGCAGAAGGAAAATAAATGGGTTAGAAAGCGAAATACAGGTACAGAGAATAACGAGAGGCAGAGAGAAAGGAGATAAATGTGTTAGAGTGTATTGCAGAGCAGACAGTGAAGAGAGAAGTGTGCGTGAGAGAACGATTAATGGGGGACAGTGAAAGAAAATGAAGGGGTTCAAGGGGGAAAAAAGGGAGAAAAAAGAGTAATGAAAGAGAGATATATTGAAAAAGAATTCGAGAAAGAGAGATTGGGCAATGGGAGTGATAGATTGTTTGAATGAAGACTTTACAGAGAGAGTGAAACATATATTGTGTGACATAGGCGAGGGAATAAAAATAACGGCGTTCAAGATAGAAACAGCGACAGAGACATTAATGAGGGAGGAGAGAGCAATTAATAAAATGTGAAAAGAAAATCAATTATCTTCACAACGATTTCCAGCTTCAGATTGGGAATTTTGCTCCTATTGCATATTCTCCAACTTTTATTTACAATGGAATACGTTCCTGACACACTCCAGGTGAAATCTACTGCCTGCCCTTCTTTACTCCAAAGTGAACGTGCTGTGTTGGAGGGTTTGTCTTGGGTGATGGTGTTAAGCCAACAGCTGTTTTGAGGACCGATTCTATACAAGGTCCATTCTAACTACCCAGAGCTGAGTTGCTCTGAACCCAACCGATACATAACAATACTTCCTGGTTGTATGGTACTCTCCAGGCTGTATCCATGACCGGTTGAAATCATTAAAGTCCGTACTCAACTTCCGACAAATCCCAGATTTGCACCATCTCATGAATCAGCATTTCAGAGATTCTGTCCAAATTTCATTACCTCCTTCAATGGGTCAAATTGCTGTTCATTTTCCGTAATCCCACAAGCTATCAGAGAGATGGTTATTCAAAGATTTGTATTTAGAATCCCGGCGGTCGATAAGCTGAAACGAAATGGTCTGGTCCACGTGATGTTGGGACGATGTTCCCGTTGACAGGGGAGAATAGGAACCGAAGGCACAGCCTGAGAGTGAAGGGAAGACCTTTTAAAACGTGGAATCTATGCTGCTGTATCTTCCTCCGTTGCTATGTTACTGCCTCCATTCCCTCATTTCTCGCACACTTTTTTGCATCTCACCCAGAGAACACTCATTCTCTATTTGCCTTTCACTCTGTCTCTTTGTCATTCTTTCTGTTAATCTCACTGCCTGCTTCTCTGTTTATTTCGATACATCCATACATCGTTCTTTCATCTGTCTCACTGTTGCTTGCCACAGTGACGGACATTGTCTCACTCACTCTCTCTCGTCTCACTCTCACTTGTTGTCGAACAATCTAATTCACTCCCTTTCACATTATGCCTCTCATTGTCCCTGCCTCTCTTTCATCTGTGATTTTCTGTGTTTTACGTGACTCTTAAACACCTTCGCTTGTCTCTCTGCCAAACATCCTACCTTTCTTTCTATCTGTCATACTTCCTTTTTTACTGTCCGTGCCTCTCTGCCTCGATAACACTCTCTTCACCCTTCGCTTTGCCGCTCAAACGAAGTCTTTATTGCACTCAAACTGTGTGCACGTGTGTGTGTTTGTGTGTGTGTGTGTGTGTGTGTGTGTGTGAGAGAGAGAGAGAGAGAGAGAGAGAGGGAGATTGTGTGTGTTTGTCTTTCATTCTCTAACTACAGCTGCCTGGTTGAATTGTCGATTCTCTGAACATATATTTGAACTTACTGTTTCCGGATGCTGCTTCACACAATACTTTCTCTGATCTTTTGTTTCCTGTGACACATCTTCCTGGCTGACATGCCAGGTATTGTAAGGAGCGATTCAGGACAAGGTCCGTCCTAACACCCTGGAGCGGAGTTGTTCTGAACAGAACAGACCAATAATAAGACAATGACAGAGCCCTCATTCCTATGAATATGGAACGGGACAGGTCAAATCCGTGATTGTTTTAAATCGTCCGCATCCCTACTCACATTCTGATATTTCCGGGGCTTGTTCCATCAAAATGCCTTGGCATCTCACAGACTCTGTCCAAATTTCACTTTACATTTCACTGGATCAAACTGCTGATCATTTTCCCCAATAGCACAGGAAGCCAAAGAGATGGCTATTTGAAGAGTTGCATTCAGATTCCCAAAACGGCATGCGCGGAATATTGAATGGCCAGGTCAGACTGCATACCATAAAGATGTTTCCATTTGTACTAGTGAATAAAACCCAACAAGACACCATGAGAGTAAAGAGAAGCCCTTTAGGAACCGAGACAAAGAGAAGTTTCTTCTGTCAGAGATTGATGAATATATGGAAATCACTGCCACAGACGGTTCTTGAAGTCAGGTCGTTGAGAACTTTTAAGACTGAGATAGATAGATTTTTGATTATCATAGGACCAAACTTTACGGGGGGTGGGGGGGAGTAAGCGAAAAAAACGAAAATAAGAAACTTATTGTCCAGGATTTAATGGCGGAGTAGACTCCATACAGTAATTTCCGATTTGTATTGGATACATTCTGGAGAGATGGGAACTGTAAAAGAAGTGCGGGTGCACCTGAACTGGAGGGACAAAAACTTCTGCGTGAGGTTTGCTGGAGTTATTTGGGAGGGTTCAAACTAGATAGGCTGGGGGCATGGAAGAGATGGTGCGGTAGGTCTTGTAGCACTAGACACATGCTGCAGAGGACTCTGAGAAGTGGCTAGCACTTGATGGAGCAAAGGTGCAGTCATTGTGATGGGTTTAATTGTGGCTATTTTAATACAAGTATCAAGAATAAATGTGGGCAATCTAGAATGTAGATCAATACTTCGACCTGTCATGTTGTGGTCATTACGAGAGACTTTGATATCAAAAGGCAGGAGTGGTATTGGATGTTCCAGGGTTTAGACGTTTCAAACCAGAATGGACGTTTTCTGTAAAAGAGGTGGGGGAGGGGCATTGCTAATCAGCGATAATATCATAGCTGCAGAAAAGAAGATCATGGAGGAGGGTTGGCTCCAGAGTCAGTCTGGTTGGAAGTCAGAAACAGCAAAAGAGCAGTATTTTTTAGGGAGTTTTCTGCTGTCACCCCAATAGCAACAGAGGCACGGAGGAAGGGACTGGGAGTCAGATCTTGGAAAGATGCAGAAGCAGCAGGATTGTTATCGTGGGTGACTTTAGCATTCATAATATTGTTTGAAATCTATTTATTTCAAACAGCTTGGATGGAGCAGTTGTTGTGGGGTATGCTCAGAAAGCATTCCTGACTCAAACTGTGGATAGATCGGCAAGAGGGGAGGCCACAATGGATTTGGTGTCTGGCAATGAGGTATATGAGGTTTTCAGGTCGCAAGTGGATGTGCTTATCAGCGACAGTGATCACAACTCCCAGACGTTTACGTTTCTCGTGGAGAATGTAGGAACAAACGGTTTGAGAAGGTATGTAATTCGGGGAGGGGGGTTTACAATTCTATGAGTCTGCAATTGAGGCCCCTAAATGGGAATAGATGTTCACAGGAAAATGCACGACAGAAACGTGAAGGGTGCTTCGGAAGCTCCAGCTAATAGCGCTGGACAGGTTTGTGCAATTGTGACAAGGAAGGGATGTTAGGTTGAAAGAAACTTGTGTGACAAGGATAATGGAACGTCTTGTCATAAAGGAGAAGGAAGTTTACTTAACGTTGAGCCAGCAATGATCAGGTTCGGTTTCCGAAGTTTACAAAGACCTGAAGAGTGGACTTAGGAGAGCTAGATGGGGGCAGCAAAAGCAATAGAGCCTAGTTTTAAGGCGAACTCGAAAACACTCTGCACTTATATAAGGGACAAGAAGATGGCCATTATGAGTTCGGGCCGATCAGGGCTTGTGGAGGGAACTTCCACCTGGACTCAGAGGAAGTCATTTATAAATACCTTGATTCAGTATTCACGACAGATGGCGCCCTTGACATTTCTGGCGACAGCATGAAGCAAATTGATATAATCGAGCCGTTGATGTTAGGAAGGAGGTTGTGCTGAATATTTTCAAAAATGCAAGAGTACAGGAATCCCTTGGGATAACGGAATGGACTCTAGGACATTACAGGACGCCATGCAAGAGTTTGCCTCAGACCATGATCGTTGCGTCATTACTGTGTACTGGTTTAGTGCCATATCGTTGGAGTGTGGCACATGTTATTCCCTGATTCAGGAAAGGATATTCGGATGTTTCTGACAATTACAGACGAGTTAATCTTACGTCGGGGATGGGCAAAATTTTGTAGAATTTTCTGAGAGACAGTGTTTTCTGATTACTTGAAAATCGTAGTTTTATTATGCATAGTTAGTATACCTTTGTGAGCGGCAGGTCATACCTCACAAACCTTATTAAATTCTTTGAGGATTTGGAACCACATGTTCATAAAGGTCGAGCAGTAGGTGTGGTAAATATGTAATTTCACAAGGCGTTTGAGAAAGTTCTCCATTTTAGGCTTATTCAGAAAATAGGGAGAATCGGGATAAAGAGAAGTCCAGATATAGAATTGGCTGGCACACAGAAAATGGAGAATGATAGTAAATGGAAAGGTTACAGCCGGAATTTCGATGACCAGTGGTGTTCCGCAGGGATACGTTCTGGTACCTCTGTTCTTCGTGATTTTTATCAAAGACTTTACTGAGGAATTGAAGGTGGGTTCATAAGTTTGTGAATGGCATGAAGTTTGGTGGTGTTGTGGATAGTATGGAGGGCCGTTGTAGATTGCAACGGGACCTTGCAAGGATGGAGACATTGGCTGATAAGTAGGAGATGAAGTTCATCCTGCAAAAGTGTGAAGTGATTCACTTTGGAAGGTCGAATATTAATGCAACGTACAGAATTTCTGACAATGCCGAGGAACAGAGGGAACAATGTCTATACATCCACCAAAGTTGCCATCCAAGTTCGTAGATTTGTTACGGAGGTGTACGATGTGTTCACGTTCATTATTATGGAGCTTGAGTTTAACAGCTGTGCGTTTATACTGCAGCTCTATAGACCCCGTGTAAGACAACTCTTGGGACATTGCATTCAGTTTGATAGCCTCATTAAAAGAAAAATTGACAGAAAGTGCAGAGAGGTCTTCCCAGGATATTGCCTGGACTGGAGGGCATATCTTATGAAGGAAGTTTGAGGCAAGTAATGAATTTTCTCATTTGAGCGATGACGTATGAGATTAGATTACTTACAGTGTGGAAACAGGCCCTTCGGCCCAACAAGTCCACACCGACACGCCGAAGCGCAACCCACCCATACCCCTACCCCTACATGTACCCCTTACCTAACACTACGGGCAATTTAGCATGGCCAATTCACCTGACCCGCACATCTTTGGACTGTGGGAGGAAACCGGAGCACCCGGAGGAAACCCACGCAGTCACGGGGAGAACGTGCAAACTCCACACAGTCAGTCACCTGAGTCGGGAATTGAACCCGGGTCTCAGGCGCTGTGAGGCAGCAGTGCTAACCACTGTGCCACCGTGCCGCCCATAAAGGTGACTGCTTTTTTCTGTCACAGATGTTGAGAATCATAGATAGAATCGATGAACAGAGTTTTGTCCATAGCGTTCATGTCTATCACGAGGGGGAATAGTTATGCTCATTGGAGGAATGGTCAGAGAAGATGAGAGAGCTGGTTTGTTTACACAGGCAGTGGTGTGTGTGTGGAATATGCTGTCAACAGTGACACAGTGGGGAATTAAATTCTATTAGTGTAATGGAAGGTATGTCGGTTTGCCTGACCTGAGAGTAGGATAAAAGGCTGGCACAACACCGAGGACCAAATGCCTTCACTGTTTTGTACTGTTCTATGTTCTTTATTTAGGCTTGAAATCTCACAGAATGAGGAAGGTTATTGGGAGATGTAATCAAAGGTTCGGATTACTAACAGGGAAAGTCAGGATATATAAGGAAAAACAATCTGCACAAGATGACGTTGAAGTCAAATATATGCTGGTACAAAATCACGGAATTCCCGCCCTCGGGTCATTGTGGGTAAACTGCAAAGTATGGATTACTTCGAATCAAGAAGGTAGTTCACCACCACGTCCTTACAGAGACAACTGAGGTTGGGCATTCAATGTTTGCCCACAACCAGAGATGCCCACATTATAGTCTGAGAACGAGGGGCAGTCAATGCAGGGAAGTTGACAGAACCCACTTCTACACTGAAACAGTTCTGGAGGTTTGGAAGTCACACCATCAAATGGTTATCGATGCTAATTCAAATTTTACATTTAAATGTGAGATTGATAATTTTCATTGAGGCAGAGGAGCAAGGGATATGGTCCCAGACCTTGCATATGCTGTTGTCTTACAAATTAGACATGATCTTCCTGAGTAGCTGAACAGACTCATTGTGCCAAATCGCCTATTCCTGCGCCTACATACTTGTGAAAAATTGACTTCAATCCTCGACCGTTCACTCATTAATCAGGCCCTTAACTCTGCTCGCTTTATGACGTAAGCGTTAAGGAGATATTTCCAATTTTTCATTCCAGTTACTGTCAGTCTGAGTTAGTGATCTACACCTTATTAGAACGTAAAGTGCAGCCAGACGCCATTGTATCAATAATTGATACCACCAGTGTAAGCTGTGAACCCATAAAGAGAGGATGATCGTTTCTTCTCTCATAACCACAACGATGATGTGGGCGACACTGTTATTCCTACTTGGAACCCTGGTATTTATTGAAGCCACCACAATTGGTAAGTTCTACTTTTTGTCTTAGATGCAGAGGTTTTTTATCTCCGTTTTGGAAAAACATGGGAAGCATGGCTAGGATCAGTAACCGATGTATTCTTTCGATGGGAGCTGCCATCTGTGTGTCTCGTGTGTGTCCATCCCGATGGCAAACACTGTTTTTATCATCTTGAAAGAGAAAGAAATGCACTCAGTAAAACACTGAGCGGAATTCCAACTGGGTGCAGAAATTGTACGCCTGATTTCTTTTTCTTATTATACGTATTGACGACCAAGTAGCTATTCCCTGTCATCTCAGAAGTCACATCCACATACTGTATCTCAAAGACAGCCAGCTGTAGTATTGCAATGGAAATGTCCCAGCTGCAAGCCGGGATGGCCTGGTTTCAGTCCGTACTTACTCAAGATGCGTGTAACCACATCGCAGAACAGGGTGATTCCAAAACAGCTCCCCCAGGTTGATTAAAAAATACATTCATAGCTGTTCCATGAGATTGGTATGTAAAAGTCAGGACGTTTTGATAAGACTGAACAAGACACTTGTCAAAGCACTGGTGGAATACTATAAATAACAGTGGGCATCTTATCTGAGGAAAGATCATAAGACCACAGGAGCAGAAATTGGACCATTTCGCCCAGCGGCTGAGCTCTGCCATTCAAACACGGCGGGTCGAGTTTTCAATCCCATTTTCACACTTCTTCTTGTAAACTTTGATCACCGTCGCAACCAAGAACCTAACTATGTCAATCTTAAATGTACTCAATGACCTGGTTCCATGAACTTCTGTGGCAATGAATCCCATAGATTCAACACTTCTTATCTCGAAATGTTTCTGTTTATCTCCATGATAAGAGTTCTTCCCCTCACTCAAAGTCTGTCTCCTCGATTCCTCTTTTTTTTCTGCCAATGGAAACACCTTCCAAATTCCATTTTGTCCAGGACTTTCAGTAATCTGAAAGTTTCAATCAGAGATAAGTGACAATTCTGAACTCCATCGAGTTTAATCCCAGAGTACGCAAACCTTCCTTAAATGTTGTCTTTCATTCCTCGAATGCCTCTTATGAACACCTTCCAGACCGCTGCAGAGCCAATACATCATTCCTGAGGCATGCAGTCCAAACCTGTGCACAATACTCCAACCGTGGAATGACCAGACTTATGTGCTTCAGATGTACATCCGTGCGTCTTTGTTCTCGTCGTTCGAGACTCTTGACAACATTCTCTTTGCGTTTCTGATTACCGACTCAACTTGCACATTTTCCTGAAGAGGATCATAGACACGACTCTAAGTCCCTTTGAACTTCAGATTTCTGAATTTTCAACCTATTTAGAAAATAGTCCGTACTTCTATCCGCTCTCCTAATCTCTAAACCTGCTTGAAGCTCCCATGTCTTCTCAATTTTACCATCCCCTCTACATATCATTGTCTCGTCTTCAAACTTAGCCAGAATACTCTTAATTGTTTCATGTTGATCGCTAATATATGGAGTGAAAAGCTGTAGTCCCTGCCCTTTGTGGAAACCACTGGCCAGGGGTTTCTTTTCTGTTATTATCCCACACTCTGCGTTCTGCCAAACACTCAATCTTCTATACATGCTAGTACCTGGCGTTTAACAACATCGGACCGTTTCCCACTATGTTGCCTCCTTCGGCATCTTGTTAAAAACCTTCTGGAAGTGGAGATACACAACTTCGATTGGCTCTCCTTGGTCTAACCTTCTCTATGCCCCGTCAAAAAAATTTAAGAGTCCCCTTGATAAAACAATACTGAGTTTGCCCTCTTTTACGGTGCATTTCTAAGTATTCAGAATTCCCACCCTTCACAATGGATGCCAACATCTGACCATTGACTGAAGTCAGGCTTTTCATTCTGTAATTTCCTATCTTTCTCCCTATTCCCTTCTGAAACAAGGTTTAACATTAGTAAGCTTCCAGTATTCTAGGAGTCGCCCTGAATTTAGTGACACCACAAAAATCACTATTGACGGCTCCACTATCTCTTCACTCATCTGCTTCAGAACCGTGGGATGTAGCCCATCTTTATCAGGTAATTGGTACACTTCCAGATTTTCCGTTTTTTTCAGCACCTTCTCCTTATTGCTGGCCACCGTACTAATTTCTGGTGTCCACCCTACGCGGCAACGATGTTACTCGCCCTTTTCACGGCAAAGACTGATGCAAATTACTCACTCAGCTCCTCAACCATTTCTTTGCTTCCAGTCGGAGCAGAATTTGAGGCAATCCAGAGAAGAACACGGAACTGACATCAGCTATGGAGAGATTGAGTAGGTCTCGATAATATTGGTGGCAGTTGAGAAGAATGAGATCTCAGCTTGCTGAAACATGAAAGACTCTTAGAAAAAATATTCAGTGGAGAACAGGAGATGTTGTTTACCGTTGTGCAAGAATTGTGGACCAGAGTGCATCAGCTCTGAATAAAGTGCAGCCCATTTAAGTCGGAATAGATGAAGGTTATCTTCTTTTGAAGGGCATTGAAACGGTGAAATTCTTCAGCATGAGTGCATTTTCTTTCAGTATATTTATGGGTAAGGGTGACAGATTTTCAGTCAGGATGAGAATGGAGCAATTATCCGGGAGTTGGAGGAAAGGGAAGTGGAGATGATCAGCTCAGTCATGACACCAGATGCACACACCGTTTTCCATTCGAACATACTTACGCAGACCTTCTTGCAGATACACACACTTTTTCAGACACATATGTGCAGATACGCAGACACACACACACACACACACACACACACACACACACACACACACACACACACACTCTCTTTCTCTCTCTTCGACCTCTCTCCCTCACATGCACACAGAAACAGACAAAAGTCGCTGGGGTGACTTATTTTTAAATACATCCTTTAATTATCTCGGGGATACAACTTGAAAGAAGTTCTGGGATTTCCATATTAAAGAATCTGAACCTGCAGCTCCATTCTAAAAGACAAAAGAATGAACAGCAATCTCTGTTTGTTTAATATATTGCACATGTGTATGACATATTGATATTTTGTTCTAAATGTTTCTGTGTCCCAGAATCTTACTCCACGAGATACACAACAAAGGAGCAGCCCTCCCCGGTTGCACTTTCAAATAAACCTCTTCGGCTATAAACTGATGACGTTCGATTTTATATAAAAAAAGTGTCCATCCCATGTCAAACATCAGCACTGAATCATCAAATCGAAGAGGAAGTTTGACTGGCTAAACGGCCTCCTTCTGCACATCCAATTACTTGTCCAGTGTCTGCAAATGGATGCAGGGTGAAAAACGTCGTGAGATCTGAGTTTCTCCAAGTGGGAATTCTATTTTCGACGCTTTATTAGTGATCTGGCATTATTGATCATGACTCAAGAGGTCTGTTCTCTGAGGTCGTGTACCGACTCACAGACACCAATCTCATTTAATCCCTATCTTGAAGCATCCTTCCTTACCGAGACCTCTTGAGTTCTCTGTCACATAATCATTATAAAATTGTACAGTTCTATAAGTAGGACACTCTTACGATCGTCTATGTCCTGATGTTAGAAAGTGCTGTCCAGCTAGCCCCATTCGCCAGTATTATTTTGATCTCCCATCTGAATTCATTCCATTGAACTCCACATCCAGTTCTCTTCTGAAACCTGCTGTGGAAACAGCCTCTTCCACTCTCCAAGGCAACGCATTCCAAATCCAAGCACCTCTCTGGGTAAATAAGTTACAAGTGGCTATTGACTTTGGGATCGTTCCATTCTTACGATCGCCAAAATTGTCGATGCATTTTCCCTCCCTGAAGGCAAGCTGCTTGAGTACCTCACAATTTCTCACCTCAATGCCTCACAGTGAGAAGGCACTTCTCAGTTGTCAGTAGACTGTACCAATATGGGGCTGGACGTGGAGAGCTGCACACAGTTCTGATTTTCACGAACAATTATTGGAACACAGTTCAAGCAATATGCACCCTTACAACTCCATGAATGTCTGGTTCGAACAGCAAGCGTGAAATCTGTATTGTACTGGCATTGTGTATCTGAGACAGGTGGCAGGTGGATGGCCTATCGCATCTGACTGTTAACATAAACGAATCTTGGTTTTTCTTTTTATTCTCTCTCCCAGCGCCACTATTTTCATGTATTTTAGAAGGGAGTTACTGCAGCCGCATACCATGTCAGAAGGGTATTTCAACGAGAGTTGAAGGAATGTGCCCCATCTTACAAGTGTGTTGCGTACGTTTGTGAAATCGAAGAAGGAAAGAGCAACATTCAACACTGGAACTCATCTGTGTTTCTGATTGGAGAGTTCTGTCATCTCATCATTTCAGCTTCATGTTATTGTTTCAACTGAACGATCACTGGCCCACTGTTTTCTAAACTACGTGAATAAAACTGGGTGATATTGCAAACATTGATTTTCCATGTCTCACTTCATTTTCATATCAATGTCTTAACACAATGTCAGGAAGGAAGGAAGTTGTCAGAAAAAGGGGGTTATGCATTGATGATCTTTACACACACTGCCTTAGCTTAGCTGGCATGTGGGTCTTTGCTGTGGCCACAACTGGAGGATCGTTTGCAGTTCAGGTCGCCACACCATAGCAAGGATGTATACGCTTTGGAGAGGCAGGGAAAGATGTTTACAAGGATGTTGGATCAGAGACGACTGGTTATCAACAGCCTTTTGACAATATTTGGATTGTTCGTGCTCGGGTTTTGGAGCTGAGAGGAGATTTGAAGGTAGTATATAAAACGATGATGGGCTTGGATAGGTTACCGAACCGGACTCTTTTATCCAGGTTGGAAATTTATTGGGCAATGGTTTAAGGTGGGCGGACATGTTGAAATGATAAGCATGACACTGTTTTCGTTTAACAGAGAGAGTTGCAAATGTCTGGAAAGTATTGCTAAAGAAAATGGTGGACTTGGTTAGAATAGCCAAATTGTCAGGTAGTTAGACAGATGGAAGAACCGGCAATGTGTACAGCTTTATGGATCTTGTGAAGACAGATAGGATTAGTTTGGAATAGTACACTTATCTTCACAGACATATTCAGAAGGGTTTGTTCCTGTGCTGTTCGCTTCTCTGTTCAATGGAGCATTTTAGCTTCGGTGAGAGGCTGGATTTAAACGGATTGTTTTCATTGGAGCAGAGACAATATTGTGCAGGCCTGTTTCATGTGAAGACGTTTATGAGGAGTAAGAAAGAGTCAACAGAAAGATACTGCTCTCAACATTCTAATGAGCGACACAACTGGGAATTGAAAAGCATAAGATATAGAATGGCATTGAAGGTAATATCCAAGCCGTTCTGAATCTCTGATCGAACAGACACCAACAGCAGCCCGCAGACAATGCAATTGGCTCGTTGTCCACTATTCTCTTTGGGGAAGGGGAGAGTGATTTTGCATTCAGTGGGCAGTTTTTCGATCTCCAATGTATCAGTCTCCCAGCTCGAGGATTGGATGGGAGTTTGGAGGCGACTGGGAAGTAGCAGGAGGGAGAATGTGCGCTTCTTGCTGGTATACAACTGAGAGAACACAAGTCGCGCCACTTCTTCAATCGTCACAAAAGTAGATTTACAGTCTCATGCAGTGGCAGAGGACGTCGGTGATAATAGTAAGGGTGTGGGTGTGGATGAACTTGTGAAGACAGTACAAGTTAGTGTTAGTCACAATACTGTATGTCTGAGCGCAGATGTACAGTCACAGAAGAACAGTAATAATAATAATGTTATGCAAATGGAGTTACTGTTGGAAATGAAACAGGTCAGTGATAACCACGGCAATGTTAGTCTGATGTCACCTGTAGAAACAAAGCAGGTCACTGGGAACCATAGTATTGAAGATCTGTAGTCAGTTGCAGGGAAAGACAGCGGTAACGACAGTGCCGCGACTCTGGTTAATATGAATTTGAATGCAGTGGGAATGGATCCACATGCAGATAAAAAAAAACAGGCCAATGGTAACCAGAATGTTGTGAGGATCGAATCACATGCACAGGTAGATCAGATTAGGATTGACCATCATGCTGTTGTTCAGAACCATGTAGAAACAGAGCGGTTCAGAGGTTGTGAGCCTGGAATTATACAAGGAGCCACTACAGATGCGGCAGAATGAGGAAAGGGAGTTAGAAAGAGGCTGAAGAGCAGGACCTCAACAATATTAATCTCTGAATAGCTGCCAGGGTCACTTACTGTTATTGTAAGGAATTGAAAGATAGGGGAGATGAAAACATGGAGAAGAAACTGATGCAAGGGGCATGACTTTTTTGGATCTTATATCAGTGGAAGCTTTTCTGCTGCCAGGGTGAACTGTGAAAGAGGCACTGATTGCTCCGAAAATGGAGAGCAACCAATATCCTCGCTGCAACTTTCGCTCGTACTACATGGGAGCGCTTAAACTAGAGTGGCAGGGAATGCAATTGCAGCAGCAGGACAACAAGTGGAGAGATTGACAGGAAGGCAGGTGTTAACAGCAGTGAATCAGAAAGAAAGGACAAGCAGAGACGGGTGAATGAACACAACAGCATTCATGATCTAAGGTGTGTTTACATCAATACAAGGAGTTGAACCGGTAAGACAAATGAGCGTAGAGCCTGGATCAGTATGTAAGACTAAGATGTTGTGACCACTGCAGAGACGTGGTTGAGAGATGGACTGGAAATGCTCCAGGACTTCGTTGGTTTAGACGAGATAGAGAAGAAGGTAAAAGGTATGGAGGAGTTGTATTACTAATCAGGCAGAATGTTACATCCTCACTCTGAGAGGAAATGCGGAAGGGCACATCCATTGAGGCAAGAGGGGTAGAGCTGAAAAATTAGGTGGGTGCAAACAATCTGCCAGGATTCTAACGTAGGAATTTCAACAGCAAATGGGAACAAATATGTGGCCGATTATGAAAAGATTCGATAACAAAAGAATTTTCATAATGGGTGACTTTAAATTCCCCAACATTCATTGGGACACCCTTACAGCAAGAGGGGGAAACAGAGAGGACTTCCTTAAATGCATATAAGTGTGTTTCTTGAAACAGTATGTGGATAGGCCAACTGGCACTTGGGGCCATAGTGGAACTTGTATTGGCTAATGAGCCTGGTGAAGTGACTGACCTTTCAGTGGGAGAGCCTTTTGAAAGCAGTCATCACAGGTCGTTCAGTTTTAAGATAGCTATGAACAGGGAGAAGTCAGGAGTTTCAGTTCGGTACAAAATTGGTGGAACGCAATTTACATCAGCACGAGACAGGAGGTAAGGAGCTTTAATTGGGAGAAGGAGTTATCGGGCAAGGCAACATTTAAACATGTGGGAATTTGTGAAGATCTGGTGTGGAGAGTTCCAGACCGACATGTTCCAGTAAGGTGAATGGACAAAGGTAGCAAGGAAAGTGACATATGAAAACGAGGGTGGCTGTGAATTTCTTCAAAAGAGAAAAATATGCACGTGTAAGTTTTAGGAAGCTAAAATAGTACGGGCCAGTGAACACTTTTTGGAAAGCAGGTAAGTACTCAAGCGGGGAACAAGACAGCAAGAAAGGGGCCATGAAATGCCCTTGACAATTCAAGTTAAAGAGAATCCGGAAGTGTTCTATGAATATATTAAGAACAGAAGTATAACTCCGGAGAAGTTTGGCCACTCAAGAATACAGGATGACACTTATGGTTGGAGGAAGAAGATGTTTGAGTTCCAAAGTGAAGAATTTGCATCACCATTCTCTCCGTAAGACGACATGGAGGATAGTGAGATATGTGTGGAGCATGCCTATAGCATAGAACATTAAAGAACAAGAAAATGGTGGCGTTGAAGAATATTAATGCAGATAGTTTCCCAAGGCCTGATGATAGCTATTCCAGTTTATTGAGGGAGGTGAGTGAGGCAATTGCTTAGGCTTTGACCACGAAAGTTGTCCTCTCGAACCACTTAAGAGATCCCGGAGGATTGTTGAGTCGGCTATGTTTTCCCCTATTCAAGAAGAGAAGTAGGGATAATCCAGGAAACTATCAGCCCATAAATCTCACATCAGCGGTGGGAAACTATTGGAGTGAATTCCTCCGAATAGGAATTACGCACGTATGGAAAAGCATGACATAATTAGGCGCAGTCAACATAACTTTGTGCATTGCATGTCATGGCTCACGAATTAATTGATCTATCTGACGAGGTCTCAAAGGTGATTGATGAGGGTAAACCAGAGGATTTGCTTACATGGACTTTAGTAAGGCTTTCGACAAGAACCCACATGGAAGACTGATTCTGAAAATTAAGATGAATGGACTCCAACGGGACTTGGCCGCTTGGATTGACAATTGGGTTGTCCATAGAAGGCAGAGAGTAATGGTGGAATGGTGCCTTTCCGGCTGGAGGTCCGTGACATATGGTTTTCTCAAAATATCCGTACTAGGACCTCTACGAGTTTCTGTTGTATGTAAATGAATTAGATTAAAATGTACATGAGTAGGTGAGTACGTTTGCAGACAATAAAAGGATCGTTGGAGTTGTGGATAGTGCAGACGTTTGTGAAAGGATACTGGGGATATATACCAGTTGCAGATATTGGCAGAGTAATGGAAGATATAGTTTGAACTGGATGAGTATGAGGTGCGGCAAGTTTGGAGATCAAACCTGATGGAAAAGCATACAGTTCATAGCAGCACACATAACATCATTGATGTATAGAAGGCACTTGGAATTCAAGATCTTTGCTCCCTGAAAATGGCCATGCAAGTAGATAGGTGGTAAATTAGTCATATGGTGTGCTTGCCTTGATTGGTCAGGGAAATGGGTTCAAAGTTCAATATGTCATGATGCAGCTTTTTAGGACATTGGTGAGACCACACTTAGAATGCCACGTTCAATTGTGGTCGCCAGATGACACGAAGGATGTGGTTTGTTTGGCGAGGTGCAGATTAGATTTAACAAGATGCTGCTTGGATTACAGATTTGATCGATAAGGAGAGGTGAGCATACTCTCAGATTGTTTTCTCTTGAAGAGAAGATACTGAGAAGAGAGTAGATGGATGTCTGTAAAAATATGAGATGACGAGATGGGTTTAACACACAGAATCTTTTCCCCAGAATAGAAAAGCTCTATGATAAGAAGCAGAAGGTGAGGGTGAACGTTCCGGGAGACGAGGTGGACAGGTTTGTAAAACAGAATGTGGTAGGATTCTGACATGTATTGACAGGGATAATGGTGGAGGCAGTCGTGAATACGGTATTTGGGGACATTTAGATAAGCACATGAATATGTAAGGAATTGAGAGATATGAAGCAAGGACAGTCTTAAGGGATTAGTTCTGCTTGGTTTCATGTTCGGCACAACATTATAGGCTGATAGGCCCATTACTGTGCTGTGCAGTTCTGTGTCCTTTACAAGTGGTACCAACAGTGCACCAGATAGAATCACATTTACAGAGAGAGCAGATCAGAGCAACACTCAGTCTTGTTGGTCTGCAGTCACATGTAATGACAAGCAGGTCGGGTAAAATACGATGGGATGTTTCTGGAGTCAGGTGTTGAGACAGAGTATGCCAATGGCACTTACAGTGCGGTGGGTCGAGCGTCATAGAATGATACAGTTAAAAAACTTTGCTTTACTCCAACTCGAACATGCCAAAAAGACATCAAAAATTATCGAACAACATTTGGCAGCATTTGCCCCATAACTGCTTCCGATTTAAATCCACAACGAGATGCCTTTTAAATTTTATGATTTTTAAAAGTCTTTTACAAATCCTCGGGCCGTTCACTTCGTGCATGCGCCATCCTCTAGGCGAAAAAAAGTTGCCCCTCAGCTCTCGCTTAAATTGTTTCACTCTCAGCCTGAAGCAGAAGCCCTTTCCTTTGGTCTCGCCTACCGCAGAGAAAAGGCAAACACGTTACACCCGATCCATGCCCATCATGAAATCTTAAACTATTATGAGGTCACCAATCAACTCCAGGTAACAGAAAGAATCGGCCTCTTGAGACTAATGTTCAACAGCAAACACGCCAAAAGTGACGGTGTACTTGTAAATCTTTTGTGGTACACACAGGGCTGTGGGTTTGGAGTTGCATACAGAGACAGATCAGACGAGTCATATCTGCAGTTTTGTGGACTGGAGTCACGTGTAGATTCACAGTAGGTCAATGGGTGCCACAGTGCTGTGGGTCTGGAGTCACGCATGGAGACAACTTAAGTCGGTGGTAATCACCATGTTCTGCTTCTGGAGTCACGTGCAGAAACAGAATAGATCATTTTGAAGCAATTTTTTCCCACTGTTTTACTTACTGAGACAGAGTTTGTCAATAGTGCACTCAGTGCTATGGCCCTGTAGTCCCAGAGAAGGTCAGCCTCAATCACAGTGCTGTTAGACTGAAGTAAACTGTGCACACAGCGTAGTTGGGTACTGGCCACATTACTGTGGGTCTGAGTCAAATGCAGGTACAGTGCAGATGAGTGTTGGGACTTCTAAGCAGAGAAGGAACAAGTCACTGGAAGCCACATTGCGGTATGATTTGACTCGCATTGAGAGACAGAGCATTTCATAAATAACAACTGAGCCCTTCTGCTGGTGTCACATGTAGAGCCAAAGTCGAACAGGGGTACCCACAGTGCTGTGGGTTCAAAGACTCAGAGTCAAAGCACATAGTGGTAACGACGATGCCGTGGGTCTGGAGTCACGTACTGAGCAGTTCTGTGGTAGCCACCATGTTGTGTGTCTGGAGTGACTTTTACAGATAGGGAAGATCAGTACATTGACAGAGCTGTTGGTCTGGAGTCAGATTAGTAATAGAACAGATTAGTGATAAACAGAGTTAGTGGGCGGCACGGTGGCACAGTGGTTAGCACTGCTGCCTCACAGCGCCTGAGACCAGGGTTCATTTCCCGACTCATGCGACAGACTGTGTGGAGTTTGTACGTTCTCCCCGTGTCTGCGTGGGTTTCCTCCGGGTGCTCCGGTTTCCTCCCACAGTCCAAAGATGTGCAGGTCAGGTGAATTGGCCATGCTAAATTGCCCGTAGTGTTAGGTAAGGGGTAAATGTAGGGGTATGGGTGGGTTGCGCTTCGGCGGGTCGGTGTGGACTTGTTGGGCCGAAGGGCTTGTTTCCACACTGTAAGTAATCTAATACATGATTGTAATCTAATACAGAGTGTTATCGATCTGGAGTCACATATAGATTGTGCAGTTGACTGAAAACCACAGTGCTTTTGGTTTGGAGTCAAATGCAGAGTGCAAACAGGTCAGGGGAAATCAATGTTCCGTTGTTCTGGAAGGAGATGTTGAGACAGAGTAGATCAGTAGTACCCATAGTGACGTGGGTCTGGAGTCATAGTTCATAGAAATGTACAACATAGAAACAGAACTTTTCGACACCCATGACGACCATATATTCTAACTTTATCGCATCACATGTCCCAATATTTGGTCCATATCCCTCTAAACCCCACCTATTTAAAATCTCACTCAGCTGTATTTTAAACGTTGTAATTGTAGCAGACGCCAACATTTTCTACGCCAATTCAATTCATGGTCGCACCACATTGTGAGTGAAAAATATGCCATATGCGGTTTGGACTCCAATAACCTTAGGGAAAGACTTGGATTATTTATCATGCCATGCCTCTCATATTTTTTATAAGCTTCTGTAAGGTTCCTCCGAAGCCTCTGACACGCCTGAGGACCAAGTAACATCAGTGCCGCTGTGTGTCTGGAGTCATCTGCAAAGGGAAAACGTAGTATTGGTAACCACAATCTTGTGGGTGTGTAGTCGCGTATATAGACACAGAATGTCAGTAGTAATTGCAGTGTGGGAGGCAGGCGTCACTTGTGGAGACAGAATAGGGTATGTAAACAAATGCTGCCGTTTTGGAGTCAATTGCTTACAGATAGCGTCCCTCAGTTATTCAGAGAGTCTGAGGAGGATTTACACAATGACCTTCAGTAGATTACCATTAAGCAACTATTTTTTCTCCAATTTTAATGAATTAATATTTGTTCATCTCTCTCAAAGCCATTCGAATCTACATCTCATAAGGTTTTCAGTGAAACATCTAGAGGAGCTCAGCACATTTTGTTTGTTCCCTACATCATAATATTACAAGAAGACATGTCACTCGTTTTCACACCAGGGGTTTTAGACCAATAACACAGATTCTACAAGGGAGTGAATGAATGTAAACTGGATTGATGGGGGGCATTTTGCAGAAAAAAATCAACGCAGCAGAAGCAATGCTGACTTCAACTCGGGGACTGGAGAATGAGGGCACAGACGTTCTGCTGCGATTTCACAACACTCTGCTAATACACGATTTGGACTACTGTGAGCAGAGTACCAAACAGATCACATAACGGTGATATTGACATTGGAGCAAGTAAATTGTGGGCCGACAAGAATGATGTCTGCACTTCTTGGGTTATTTTATCAGGAGGCCCGCATTCTCTTGAATTTGGAAGGTTAAGGGGTGACCTCATTGATGTGTTCAATGGCTGATCCGTAAACGGTAGTGTATACAAACATACTGTGGTGTAGGGCCATCGAGTCGATGTCGACCCTCTGAAGGACATCCCGACCAGACGACATTTTCATCCATCCCCTTTACACTTCGTTTCCCCATGGCTAATCCAACGATGCAGTCCATCTTTAAAATGTGGGAGGGACCCAGAGAAATCAGAGGAATGCAAATAATCAAGAGGTGAATATGAAAACTCCACACAGCTAGTTGTGCATTCGTGAAATCAAGTCTCTGTCCTGGTGGTGTGCGACAGTAATGTTAACTACTGAGCTATTGTGCTGCTCAATGAACGAATTTGAGGTGACGTCAATATTCTTGTGGCTGACATGATATAATATAATTTTACATAATAACAAAATATTATGATATAATATGGATGTCGGTTTGCTCCCTGAGCTGGAAGGTTCGTATCCAGACGTTTCTTCACCACACTAGGTCATAACTTCAGTGAGCCTCTGAATGATTCTTCATTCGGAGGCTCTCTGAAGATTTTGCCTAATATGGTGACGAAACGTCTGAAAAGAACCTTCCAGCTCAGCGAGGAAACCGACATCCAGAATGTCAACCTGAGCAACAAACGTTCTCAAGACTCACCCTGATATAATTTCATGATATAATATAGCATAATGTAATATGACATGACATAATGTAAGGCAAGGTAACATAATATAACATAATGTTACAGTCTTTATTTCTCCAGTTTTGACCTTCTCATTTGAGGAAGAATGTTCATGGAGTAAGTTCATTAAAGGTGTACCAAACCGATTCCTGAGTTGGTGGGACTAATCTATGAAGAACAATGTGATCAGTTTGGATCATATTCACTATGGCTCCGACACATGCGGCAGAGAGTGGGCATTCTCAGAACATCAGGCCATGACCTCATTGGATTGCAGAACTAGGCTCGGGGTGTTGGTGGGGGGGGGGAGCTCAGTGTCCTGAATCTCATAAATTCCAGTAAGCCTGTGTTGGTTGTAAGCAGAAAAGGATATTCCCGATAGCCAAAGGACTTCTGAACCAAATGGGGTCTCAGTCTAAGGAAAACAAGTTAGGCCATTTTCGACTTAGGCATGGGAACTTTCCTGATCAAGTGAGTGTGGAGACAGTGGAATTATCTACTGCTGAAAGCAGTGAAGGAGGAAAAACATTATCTTTCTGTTTGAAAATAGTTTGATATGGTTCTTGGAACTCAATTGATCAAAGTGTACAGGGATAAAACAGTAACAGGGATTGTGTTTAACGATCTGCCAAGGTCACATTGAATGGTGCAGCAGTATCGAATGGTTGAATAGTTTATTCCTGTTCATTGTTAATATGTTTCTCTTTGAAACTAATAATGCTGTGATTCATTCGTGAAAAGCTTAATAACTTAGTTCCAAGCAGACAGAATGTGAACCGACAATCAATCTGTTCCATGAATCTAGTAAATATTTGACAAGGTGAAATAACATACTGGCAACGTAAGGTGCAAGTTTCAGAAACTAATAAAAAAGCGACATAGCATGTGGACAGCTTTGACTGGGTACATCATTTAATGTCTATTATCGGAGGAAGGAACAATATTCTGTTTCATCTCGTTAGTATGTCATCAATAAGGGAATGAACGTTTAAGATTGTCAGCAAGAGAGGTGGGAGTGAGAAGAAAAAAGCGGGGATGCACTTCTGAGGCATTATTAAGCTCCAGTCAGATTAGACCACATTTTGACTATTGTGAGCAATTTTGGTCCCGTGTATCATGAACAATTATCTCAGGAATGAAATGATTAACATTTGGGGATCGTGTTCGAACTGCAGATCTGCATAGCGTAGAGTGATGCGGGGGGCGGGGTGGGGGCGGTGTGCGGTGCGATCTCTTTGAAACCTATAGAATACTGAATGGCCGAGAGAGAGTGTATTTTGAGAGATGTTTTCATTTGCAGGAGAGACCAGAGTCGGCGTGCACAGGGTTAGAGTAAAGTGAAGACCCTTTACCGCGGAGATAATAAAAGATTTCATCAGCCGCATCATTGTGAATCTGTGGAATTCATTGCAACAGGAGCCTGCGAAGTTCAGGTCATTGAATATATTTAAGAAAGAGATGGATATGTTCGCCATTTTTAATGCGATCAGGACTTACTGGGAGAAGGCGAGAATTGTTTTGAGAACCTTACCAGCCATGATTGAATGGCAGAGCGGACACGATGGTCTCAATTTCTGATTTTTTTGTCTTATGGTCTTATGTTCCCTATCCTCCGTTTCTTCCAGAAAATTAGAAAAATTACAGGCATCATTATATGAGAACACACGGAGACAAATATAACACAACTCTAGTTAGCTTAAAGTCTGTCATTTTTAACATGTTAGATTCTATTACAAAGGAAGTAACAGCAAATCCTTTAAACATTGACAACATCATCCAGTACAATCAGCACAAATTTAGAGTAGATTTAGTGGTAATGTCATATGTATCGTTATACCGTGAAAAGTATTGTTTTCCGTGCCATACAGAAAGTCATACCATCAAAGTACAGTGCAGTAACGTAACAGAGTGCAGATTTCAAAGTTACAGCTTCAGACAAGCAGCAGAGGGAAATTAGCATGAGAATTTCAGAGGTCTGCTTAGAGGTCTGTTAGTAAAGTTTAAAACGTTGTTCTTGAATCTGTTGGCACGTGAATTAAACATTTAAATATTCTGCCCGACGGAAGAGGATGAATGTTCGTATAATCTTGGCAATAGAGTCAAAGTTTTGGGTATTTAGATTGATAAGATATTACAGAATAATCGACCTAACAAGAAAACAGGCTATTGCTCAGATTGGGCAGTTCAAAGTCGGTCCCTGCTGTGGTACTGCAGTCATGTTTGGCCCAGAATGCGTGATGACTGCAGACGTCATTCCCTGACGTGAGCCAGATGGACTTTCTGTGAAAAAGACCCACTGTGAACAGGTTTGAGCAGCTATTATTTCCATATTGCTTAAAATTCAAATATGACGCGAACCGATCGAATGGTGGAGAATATCCAGTGGGCTAATGATCTGTGCTGTATCTTTTTAGATTAGATTAGACTTACAGTGTGGAAACAGGCCCTTCGGCCCAACAAGTCCACACCGACCCGCCGAAGCGAAACCCACCCATACCCCTACATTTATCCCTACCTAACACTACGGGCAATTTAGCATGGCCAATTCACCTGACCCGCACATCTTTGGACTGTGGGAGGAAACCGGAGCACCCGGAGGAAACCCACGCAGACACGGGGAGAACGTGCAAACTCCACACAGTCAGTCACCTGAGTCGGGAATTGAACCCGGGTCTCAGGTGCTGTGAGGCAGCAGTGCTAACCACTGTGCCACCGTGCCGCCCACCGTATCCTTCTGCTGTAACCTCGTGCCTGTCTGAGATTTGATCCGATTTTTGTAAACAAAGTGTCTTCCTGGACAGCTTGGAGGGGTAAAGTTGACACTGTGCCACAATCTCCTGAAGGGAGTACGCATCAATGAATACTGGACACACTCAAAACCGTACCAGGGGTCGAATATTGCTACCATTGTCCGGGATTTCCCCTGTGCCATAAAGAAACTGGAAGAGCTCCAACCGTACTCGTTGCTATAATCAACAATAGCATCTTGAGAGGGTTAAAGAGCAATATATATTATTACAGCAGAGACCCTTTGTCACATTGTCCTTCCAACACAAAATGCGGTCTCCAGGGACCCGCCTTCCCACTTGACCTCGAGCCGTGAATGTTCAGGCGTTTCAAGTGGCTCATCCAAGTACACTTTCCGGTAGTGATTCTTCCCTTCTCAATTATCAGCCCAGGAAGGGCATTGCAGACTCGACTCACCGACAGCCTGTGTTTGAAAACATTTCTTGAACTCCCCTCTGAACCCCTGCCTGTCACTTTAAAATGGTGGCCTATTGCTATTAAACGTTCGGATAAGGAGACCAGATGTTTTCTCGTCTTGTCCATGCCGCTCATGTATCTCGATCTTGCCCTCACTCGACTTTCTCTGCTTCTCATAAAACAAACAGAGCTTCACCAGCATCTCTGCATTGCAGAACCTGATCACGATGGAGAATTTTCTATACTGAGCCCACTCTCTGGTGAAATCATATTCTGCCCGTAACAAGTGAAAAAGAAAAAAAATTGAAAGCTCAAGATGACACTTGAATCCAGAGGGGCTAGTTTGCGGGGAGGGCAATGTTGTAGGTAGGTTTTTAACATTTCTTTTCAGGGTACTTGAGATCACCGCACTGAGCCTAACCCTTGCACAGTGAAGCGAATTTGCCTATTCTCTGTTTGTGAACTGTCACTTTAACAAGTCGAGAGCTCGCAGAGAAGTGTGCATGGTGCTGCTCCTTGCCAAGAATTTCAGAAATTATTCACGACAGAGTATCCGAACCGCTGAATGTAACTCCTGTTTTTCAATGATCTCGCTGGGATATTGCGGAAGTTTTTTTGGTGTTAATGAAAACTGCGCTCTTGCTCCTCGGAACGTGGCCTTTTGAGGAACACAGAACAATACAGCACAGAACAGGTCCTTTCGGCCTCCGATTTTGTGCCGTACATTTGACTTAGTTTAAACACCCATCCATGTATCTATCCAAACTCCGCTTAAAGGTCACCAATGATTCTGATTCTGCCACTCCCACAGACAGTGCATTCCATGCCCCCACCACTCTCTGTGTAAAGAACCTACCCCTGACATCCTCCCTAACCGTTCGACCCTTCACCTTAAATTTATGTCCCCTTGTAACACTCTGTTGTACCCGCGGAAAAATGTCTCTGACTGTCTGCTCTATCTATTCCTCTGAACATCTTATAAACCTCTATCAAGTCACCCCACATCCTTCGCCGTTCCAATGAGAAAGTGCCTAGCACTCTCAACCTATCCTCGTACGACCTATTCTCCATTCCAGGCAACATCCTGGTAAATCTCCTCTGCACCCTCTCCAAAGCTTCCACATCTTTCCTAAATTGAGGCGAGCAGAACTGCATACAGTACTCCAAAAGTGGCCTTACCAAGGTACTGTACAGCTGAAACATCACCTCACAACTCTTGAATTCAATCCCTCTGCTAATGAACGCCCATACACCATAGGCCTTCTTACAAGCTCTATCCACCTGAGTGGCAACTTTCAAAGAGCTATGAACATAGACCCCAAGATCCCTCTGCTCCTCCAAATTACAAATAAACCTACCGTTAACCCTGTATTCCACATTCTTATTTGTCCTTCCAAAATGGACAAACTCACACTTGACAGGGTTAAATTGCATATTCCACTCCTCAGCCCAGCTCTGCATCATATCTAAGTCCGTTTGAAGCTGACAACACCCCTCCTCACTATCCACAACTCCATCAATCTTCGTATCGTCTGCAAATTTACTGACCCACCCTTTGACTACCTCTTCCAAGTCATTAATAAAAAATACAAACAGCATAGGACTCGGAACTGATCCCTGAGGAACTCCACTTGTAACTGGGCTCCAGGCAGAATATTTACCATCTACTACCATTCTCTGACATCGACCGTGAGGCAGTTCTCTTTCCAACTGACCAAATTTCCCACTTTCTCATGTCTCCTGACTTTCCACATCAGCCTACCATGGGGAACCTTATCAAATGCCTTACTAAAATCCATGTACACTGCATCCCCTGCTCTACCCTCATCCACATGCTTGGTCACCTCCTCAAAGAATTCAACATGACTCGTAAGGCAAGACCTACCCCTCACAAATCCGTGCTGGCTGTCCCTAATGAAGCAGTGTCTTTCCAGATACTCATAAATCCTGTCCCTCAGTACCCTTTCCATTACTTTGCCTACCACCAAAGTAAGACTAACTGGCTAGTAATTCCCGGGGTTTTCCCTATTCCCTTTTTTGACAGAGGCACAACATTCGCCACTCTCCAGTCCTCTGGTACCACTCCCTTTGACAGTGAAGACGAAAAGCTCATTGCCAACGGCTCTTCAATTTCCTCTCTTGCTTCCCACATAATCCTAGGATATTTCCCCTCAGGATGCGAACACTGATCGCAGGAGGCTGAAAGGTAAGTAAATAGCCACAGGTGGATGCATCCATCAGTTACTAATATAAAGGATTCTTGAAAAAGTGTAGACAGCATTCATCATTTCCAGCCAGGCCTGCTGATGATTTCGATCCTGGTGGACTTGGAGATTCACACTGCATCGCAAGTAGAAGCAAAGCGGAAAGTTAAGACATGCAGAAGAAGGGGTAAAAGGCAGAGGGAGAGTGCGAAATAAAGGTAGAGTGAATAATGAGGGAGTAAGAGAGAAGGCTAAGGGAGATTGAGAAAGGAATAGGAGTGAAGGAAGACAAAAAATGCAATAAATAAATGTATTACAGAGAAAAATGGAAATGGAGACAGGAGTGAAGGACAAAGAGACAAACAGTTAAGGTGTTAGAGAGAGAGTAATGAGGAAGGCAGAATGTAGATAAAAGGGGTTCGAAAGCGAAAGAGACAAGGTAGAATAATGAAGAACTGAGAGAAAACAGAGATAGGTGTTGCAGTATAATGGACAACAGAGAGATAATTGTGTTTGAGAAAGAGAGTAATGAGGTACAGAGAAAGAAGGTGAATAGGTTTGACAGTGTGAAAAACAGGCAGAGAGAAGAATGAGAGAGATCTACATGGAAAAAATAATTGAAAAAAATTATATTGAGTAATGATTGTGAGAGTGTTTGAATAAAAACGTCAGAAAAAAAACTAAAACAGTTATTGAATGACAAAGGGGAGGGCACAAACATAGCGGTGCTCGCGATAGTAATTGAGACGGAGAGATTGATGGGGGAGAGTGATAAGAATAAAATGTGAACATAAAATCAACCCACAGATAAAGAGAGACAACCTTTGTGTGATCTGTTTGTTGATTTACGTTCTTCTGCTATCGTCAGGATCTTTGTTTCTTACAGTCATGTCTAAATGCTTGTGTAAAGTTAGCAGTTTCACAGACAGTTCTCGAGATTGGAGCAAGACAAAGTCGGGGAGGACAGAAGGACATCTAACGTGAAGGTCCGTCTGAAACCACAGCATCATTGTATTCACTCACCCTTCGTTACTTTTCAATTGGAAGGATATTGCTCTCCGATATTGACCATTCCGCCATTTGGTGCCAATCCCTAGTTGTACCCCTTGCAGAGAGTCGGGCCGAACACCTCCTCAAACTGCCTCAGTCCGTGTACCACAGACCAACCAGCAACAAAATGGCAGGAAGGCAGCTACGGGATTTTGTCCGAGTGACAGCGAATGAACAATCGATATATTTCACATACACTTCATCCGATTCCTTCATGAGATTTGGAAGGCGTTGTCAGACAGCAGATATTGCTCTCTGTAGTTGGACCCGCGAGAAAGTGGCAGTGAGTGGCTTTCGTGAAATAATGAAGTCAATGTGCTCAGGGTAAATCAGTTAATCCATCAGGAAATGACTTCCACAATTTTAATTGAGCGGCACTGAATAAATGGTGATATATTTCAAGTCAATATGGTGAGTGGCTTGGTGGTGAAAGTGCAGGGGTTAGTGCTCAAATCCATCTGCTGCCCTTGTGCTTCTCGATGGAAATGAACGTGGGTTTCGAAAGTGCTAACTAAGGAATTTTGGTAATTTTTTTGCAGTGCGTTTTGTAGATGGTAAACATTGTTACTGAGCCGAGAGAGTGGATATGTGGAGATGTTTTGTGAATCAAGTGGGCTTTATTGTCATGGATCCAGTCAAGATTCTTGAGTGTAATTGCAGCTTCAAAAATCCAGACTGGTGGCTTTGACACTATTCACTTGGGCCTTGTCGATGATGAAACAATTTTGTGGGGAGTGGAGGTGTAGATGAGGAGCTGGAGGGTAAGGTGCTGAGAAAGGCGCAGCAGAATTCCTTAACCCTGAATCGCTATTTAGCCAGTACATTGGGCTAGCTGCTCTAATTTAGTTTCTGGTTCAATTTGAAGGTGCTGAATGTAAATAGATGACAGCTGGGGGTCGGGGGGAGTGGGGCGTACGAGGTGTACAATAATGATGACTCGATTGAACATCAAGGGGAAATGTTTAAATCCTCTCGTAATGTTAACCTTTAGGACATTGAAAGTTGGCGGCAGTAATTCAGTTATGGTAACACCATTGAAGTTTAAGGGGCGACAATTCCTGAAGGAGTGAGAAGGAGGCCAACTCGGAAGATTATGAATGGGCATAAGTGGTGAAGGAATGAAAGGATAACCTGAAAGGTAATTGGGTTGATGAAAACCTCTGTATGAATGAGTCTCTCTGTCTGTATTCCTGATGAAGGACTTCTGCCCGATATGTCGCTTTTACTGCTCTTCGGATGCTTCCTGAATTGCTGTGCTCTTCCAGCACCACTAATCCTGAATCAGGTTTCCACCATCTGGTGGAAAACACCATCACATCATCAAACTGACAATTTTCATTTTTTTCCCATTTCTTCTGTCTGTATATAATTCTCCGTCTCTGTATGTCTCTGTATGTCTTGGCTCTCCCGTTCTCTCCCAGTCACACTCACTCGCGTTCTTTCACTCTCTATTTCTTACAGCCAACCTGTTGACCATAGTAATACTGTCCCGAGGAAGATGTGGTCTCTCAGGGTGTATCACTCAATTCCTCGTAGCGATGGGAGCAACAGATTTCATTGTCATTATTGTTGCAGTGATTTTAAGTCGGCTTCTGGCAAGTTATTTTCCAGCAAGTTTACTGAACACCACAACAGGATGTCGTCTGATAATTCTTCTCATCTACTCTTCCCGAAACTGTTCTGTCTGGTTGACTGTCGCTTTCACCTTTGATCGGTTTCTGACCATTTGCTCCCAGGAGCAGAAAAGGAAGTACTGAACAGAAAAAGTAGCACCTGCCGTTATAGGAATTGTGTGTGTGCTATGCTGTTTGATTAACATTCCACTTTACTTCATATATGAGCCCTTATATATTCTTGATAGCAAAGGCTGGTACTGCAACATAAAACAGAGCTTTTACACTTCGGTTGCATGGAGATTGTTTGAAACTTTTGACCGCATTCAGACTCCATGCCTCCCATTCCTCCTTATTTTGCTGTTTAATGCACTGACAGTCCGACACATTATAGTTGCTAGTAGAGCACGCAGGAGACTCCGTTCCCACAACAATGAAATTAATATACGTGACACAGAAATGGAGAGCAGGAGAAAGTCCATCGTTTTACTCTTTGCCATCTCCGGCAGTTTCGTCTTGTTGTGGCTAACGTACATGGTACATTTTCTACTTGTGCAAATTTCTGGTGACAGCTACTCGATTGGTTCCAATCCCAATGACCCCAAATTTATTCTGCAGGAAAGCGGGTACATGCTACAACTCTTAGGTTCATGCACGAATATGTGTATTTATGCAGTCACACAGGCTAAATTCAGAGGTGAGTTGAAAGATGCTTTTAAATATTTCTCCAAGCTTATTACAAAATGGCGCAAACACTGAGCCCGGCTGAATGACTCCATGTGACTTTAACAGTTTAGTAAACCTACTTACAGCAACATGGATGTGCAACTCAGAAATAGTGTCATGTGTGTTATCACGATGCCCAAGCTTGCCCAGTCACGCTAATGGCAGGCTGTTTTATATTTTGATGGCGGCCACATGTGAACGAGACGATTTATTAAGTTTTTGCCTCTTCTTCAGGCCTCATAGGCTCACCATAAGAATATTTTCTTACGAAATGGACTGTATTGAAAACAAAACTTAGGTAAACATAACTATTGGAAACTTGACTGACACAACACACCAAATAACCCAAAGAGCTGTTCTAATTCTAGTAACGCACCCCTTGACAAACGATAAAACCAAACACAGATTACTACAAGCAGCAGCGATTTCAGATGGAAAAGTCAGCCAAGAAGCAGGTAGTGAAGGTTGGATTTTTTTTTTTTGCCAATGCTGCAGCTTCTCACTGTCACAAACAAAGCAAAGTACATTAAAAAAACTGACCTGGGATACTTGACCACACCCCTGTCATCAGTAAAATTACATCATCTCTTGAAAAACAGAAAAGACAAAATAACATTTTAAAGTGACAGCTTCTTTATACCAGCCCCCTTTAGTAAAGGAATATCCATACGCAAAGATCACTTCATTTTAAACCCCTTCATCTTACCCTGCTGGTACACAACAATACCTACGCATTACTTTGACTATTCGACAGCATTTATTTCGCTTGTTTAATTCTGTCACTGAACAGTTCTTTTCTTCATCAAATTCTTGACAATGCATCGGCAATTATTCTTTCTCGTTCTCCAAAATGTGTACTTTTCAAATTGAATAGTTGCAATAAGAGGATCCATTTCAACAGTCTTAAATTTTTGTTCTTAAACTTCTCCAAAACATTAATGGGTCATGATCAGTATGTTTGACAGGTTTCAAACACATTTCTAGCAATATAGGTATCGAACTGCTCTTAAACCAATACCGAGCGTCATGTCTCTTTTTCAGTTGCGGGATATTTCTGTTGATGAATGTTCAATTAACTAGAGAAATATTGAAAGATCTTATTGTCCTCTCGGTATCATCTTGCAAGAATACCGCGCCGGCAACCACATCACTCGAATCAATAACCAAACTGAATAAATTTGCAGAATTATGGCACTTCTTGTCCATTCCTTTGCAGCATTTCAACTTCAACTTTGCTTTCCTTTACCACTTTATAGACAGATGGGGTAGAGACAAGCTTTTTCCCAGGGTGGATGATTCAATAACGAGAGGTCACGGTTTCAAGGTAAGAGGTCGAAGTAATTCAAACGCCGTGTGGTGGGCGTTTGGAACGCGTTGTCAGCAGAGATGGTAGAGGGAGCCACGGTAGATTCATTTCAGATGCATCTGGATGAATGCATGAGTAGGTGGGGTGTAGAGGGATAGAGATGCTTTGGAGTTGACCGACAGGTTTCGACAGTACATGTGGATCGGCTCAGGCTTGGAGGGCCGAAGGGCCTGTTCTTGTGCTGTAAATTTTCTATGTTCTTTGTTCTTTGTTTACGAAAATTGACCAACCATAATGTTTTCGTACGTCTGTCTGCCCATAGGTTTTTGTGAATTCATGTGACCTAATTTATTTTAGTGAAAGCACCGGAGCCTTTTAACTGCTCTCTACCCTTCTTGGGTTTGCTTTTTACCCTGTGGTAAGCTAACGTTATTTTTGCATCAATACCTTCTTTCCTCTTTCGACGTAAGGATTTTTGGGAGGCCAAATGTCTATCATACAAGAAGTGAAGTTGTTGTTGGAAGCCAAACTTTGAAATATGAGCTAATTCACATTCATCAGCCATTCCAGCTGCTAATCTTGCTCTTTTAAATCTCTGCTCTTCCACTTGCTTATTATTACTTCTGGAAATCACTTTTTGTAATCCCTGAAAATGATCATTTCTCTAAAAGCGTCATATGGTTGACCGAATTTTTAAGCCACAATTCACTCATCAAAATTAGTTTGTTTGATCCTTTCAATCTCAATGTAGGTTTGACCAGGGTGCCTGATTTGATTCCTGAAATGTTGTCTGTCGGCCTCTGGCACATGCTGTTCAGATGGCTTTGTTTAACTCCACATACACATCAGAAACCGCCTTTGACAGTGATACAAATACCTTACCACTTCGTTGTTTGGATGAACAGAACCCATGTCAAGCTGCCCACTCATTTGTTCAACCACCTTCTCAAATAAAATGAGAAAGACTCTTACCTCCCTACTCTCAAAGTTATGCAATCCCGAGGTTCCTTTCAACAGATCCCTAACAGAACTACATCAAGTGATGTTTAAACTAATATATTTCGAAACGCGGAACTAACGACATTAAAAACCACCACTCCCTGCCGTTGTGTGCAACAACCCGAATCCCAAATTAGAATCATCGAATTAATCACGACAAGAACCTGCAATCTCTTTTGGACCAGTACAGACATCGTCATACATTTTGAGAAGAAAACCGAGATCCTAACCTCTTATTATTTTAAAGTGGATATCAAGTGGATATTTTAGGATTATGCTGCTATTAAAACCATACGGCTTTAAGCAAAAAAAGAAATCATTTAGAAAGTACAGTTGAAACGCGAAAGTAAGCAGAATTTTATATACCTTAACTATTGGAAACTTAGCTGAGCTGACATAGTAATGTCCGTTCATCTAACATTCTATCAGCTCTTCCCTTGTCAAAATGTAAGTTCAAACGCAGGTTCTTACAGGCAGGAGACATTTCAGAGAGAAAGATCAGCGAGGAACCACATGTCTCCACTGCAACAGGATCTGCTACAACAAAGCCATCAGCTTCTCAGTGTGACAAGCAAACCAAAGTCGAAGAAAACCTGAACTGGGAGAATTGGGCACTCCCCTGCTGTTGACAACAGAAGAATTTTGCCGCCTCTGCCATGACAATCTGTCTTCACCACAAAATGGCAAAATAACCTTTTTCAAAGTGACAAGAACATCGTATCAATGTCAAACAATAAGGTTACTTTGTGTTTGATTTGTGGTAAAGATTCACACGCACACATGCTTACGCAAAACGTGAAAGAAAAAGTAAGGTCTAGTTTACACGCAATCTTGACTTTCTGGTCTCTTCATATCTCTGATGTATGGGAGGCACTGTCTGGATTTCATTTTATAGGCATTTGTCATGCACAATGTACTGTGGTCGACATTACATTTCCATTGATGCAACATTCGCTCGTTCACATTCCAATCCTGAAATTGTATCAACAAAAAGACATTTCTCGAAATTGAGACATTTTATTGTTTTTGCCCAGAATAATAAATTAATCTGCCATGTCACCTAAAATTAGCTATGCCTTACAATTTCTCACAAACAACAAAAGGAAAAAAAAGTGTATTTTTTAAAGCAATTCCGATAATGTCATGCACATAACCACGTTCATTACGTAGTACTACATTAGCAATATTTGGCCAGCGGAAGCAGAAATCTTTGTTATTTCCACGAAGTAAGGAATTGCCTCGAACGTACCAAACACTTTTCTCAGCATGTTAATTGTTTTCAGCTGCTCCTACAGGTTTTGGAGTAAACAGAAGATCTGTTTGCGTTGCACAACATTGGGTTATTTAAGCTGTTGCCTTTTCACTTAACGGGCTTCAGTAGACTGCAGCCATCCATTTGCCCAATTTTAGTGGCTGAGGTTTGAAAATTGGGAAGGGAGTGGAGAGTTAGAAGTAGCAAAACGTTTCAGATCACGAGCAGCTGGAGGTCAAATAATACAGTGCCTCGTTATCAAAATAGGGAACCTTTTGGATAGTGTGATGAAAGCAAACGTATTTCGCTGTTGTCAACAACCATACCTCCATCAAAGCGGTGGTCGTTGCCACTCGCTTATATTGAGGAGGCTACGTGCACCAGCACTTGCAGTAATGTACACATAATGACAATCCTGCCATCAACATGGATGCCAATGATCGAACAGTCTACATAGTCAACCATCCTCATTACTTCCCTTCACCCGTAGGTAACCATTCGGACAGCATGCAATAGTCCAATACTCTCACTGAAATCTTACCACTTTGGCAAGCAAGAGGTTCTGTTTCTGCTGAAGGGAAACCATGATCATCAACCCCCTTATAAAGTACATACTATAGCCCTCAGTATAAGGAAATGTTACATAATCAAAGATAGAAACAATCACAGGACATGCCCATAATTTAACCGCAGAGCAGATGAATTAGCCAAAAGAAAGGCTCATGTGGGAGCATTCTGGCAGACATCCATAGGTGATCAGGCCAATGCAGTCACTTTTAATCAGACCAACATAGAGGACATTAGGCAAGCACAACATCGCGATGATTCCCTAAAACAAATTGTTGCAAGAGTTTAGCGCTGAAAATGTGTTGCTTGAAGAGCGCAGCATGTCAGGCAGCATCCAAGGAACAGGAGATTAGACGTTTTCGGGCACAAACCCTTCTTCAGGACCTGTTGCAAAAGTTTACTCAGACGCATAAATTAGATGGAAGGATTCCTGACAACTATGGGTCAGGTTATTTCTAAAATGAGAAATCTATCTCGGCTCAACTCAAGACTGGAACCAAATTGTGTATTGATACCATGCTGGGCACGGGCACCAGGGCAGAGAAGTGTGTACAGAACGATTAAAACTGCTGTGTTGCTGAACAAATACACATAGGGGTGCATCACATGGTCGGGATTCCGCCCAAGCAATCCGGAGAATTACAAGCGAAAGAGAGAATTGGCAAAGTGAAAAGGCCCTGGACAATAGTATCATTTGACTATATAGGTTCCCTGCAACCTTATGCCAATGTCTATACCTACATCCTTGACACCATAGTACTTCCACAAATGATAGAACATAGAACATAGAAGGATACAGCGCAGTACAGGCCCTTCGGCCCTCGATGTTGCGCCGACCGAATCCTACCTAACCTATACTAGCCCAATAACTTCCAAATGCCTATCCAATGCCCGCTTAAATGACCATAAAGAAGGAGAGTTCACCACTGATACGGGCAGGGCATTCCATGAACTCACAACCCGCTGTGTGAAGAATCTACCCCTAACATCTGTCCTATACCTACCACCCCTTAATTTAAAGCTATGTCCCCTAGTAACACCTGACTCCATTAGCGGTAAAAGGTTCTTAGTATCTACCCTATCTAAACCCCTAATCATCTTATACACTTCTATCAGATCTCCCCTAAACCTTCTCTTCTCCAATGAGAACAGCCCCAAGTGCCTCAGCCTTTCCTCATACGATCTTCCTACCATTCCAGGCAACATCCTGGTAAACCTCCTCTGCACTCGTTCTAAAGCTTCCACATCCTTCCTATAGTATGGCGACCAAAACTGCACACAATACTCCAGATGAGGCCGCACCAGAGTCTTATACAACTGCAACATGACCTCAGGACTCCGGAACTCAATTCCTCTGCCAATAAAGCCCAGTATACCATATGCCTTCCTCACAGCACTATTTACCTGGGTGGCAACTTTCAGAGATCTGTGTACATGGACACCAAGATCCCTCTGCTCATCCACACTACCAAGTAGCCTACCATTAGCCCAGTAATCCATCATCTTGTTATTCCTACCAAAGTGAACGACTTCGCACTTAGCTACATTGAATTCCATTTGCCACATTTCCGCCCAGCTCTGCAACTTATCTATATCCCGCTGTAACCTACCACTTCCTTCCTCACTATCCACAACTCCACCGACTTTTGTGTCATCCGCAAACTTGCTTACCCAGCTTTCAAGTCCTTCCTCTAGATCATTTATAAAGATAACAAAAAGCAATGGTCCCAAAACAGATCCTTGTGGTACACCGCTAGTAACTGCGCTCCAAGATGAACATAATCCATCAACTACTACCCTCTGTCTCCTTCCAGCCAGCCAATTCCAAATCCAAACCTCTAATGTATCCTCAATGCCATACCTCCGAAGTTTTAGCATTAGCCTACCATGGGGAACCTTATCGAACGCCTTACTAAAATCCATATACACAACATCTACTGCTTTACCCTCATCCACTTCCTTGGTCACCTTCTCAAAGAACTCAATAAGGTTTGTGAGGCACGACCTACCCTTCACAAAACCATGCTGGCTATCCCTGATCACGTTATTCCTACCCAGATGTTCATAAATCTTATCCCTTACCATTCTCTCTAAGACTTTGCCCACCACTGAAGTCAGACTCACTGGCCTATAGTTGCTAGGGCTATCCCTACTCCCTTTCTTGAACAATGGGACCACATTCGCTATCCTCCAGTCCTCTGGTACTATTCCTGTTGACAACGATGACATAAAAATCCAGGCCAATGGCTCTGCTATCTCCTCCCTAGCTTCCCATAGGATCCTGGGGTAAATGCCATCAGGCCCAGGAGACTTATCTATATTCATCCTTTCCAATATTCCCAAAACCTCTTCCCTGCATATTTCCAGGGCATCCATTCTAATTATTTGTGATTCCATATTCACATCAGCAACAGTGTCCTGTTCCTGAGTGAATACTGATGAAAAGTACTGATTTAATGTCTCTCCAATCTCCTCCGCCTCCACACACAACTTCCCACTACTATCCTTGACTGGACCGATACCTACCCTAGTCATCCTTTTATTCTTGACATACCTATAGAAAGCCTTTGGGTTTTCCCTAATCCTACCAGCTAAAGACTTTTCATGTCCCCTTCTCGCTTTTCTTAACTCCCTCTTTAGCTCCTTCCTGGCTACCTTATAACTCTCAATCGCCCCTACTGAACCTTCACGCCTCATCTTTACATATGCCGCCTTCTTCCCTTTCACAAGGGACTCCAATTCCTTACTAAACCACGGCTGCCTCACAAGGCCCTTTACACCATGCCTGACTGGTACATACCTATCGAGGACACGCAGTAGCTGCTCCTTGAACACTCCCCACATCTCATTAGTGTTCTTCTCTTGAAGCCTGTTTTTCCAATCCACACATCCTAAGTCATGCCTCACTGCATCATAATTTCCCTGCCCCCAGCTATAGCTCTTGCCCTGCGGCACACGATTATCCCTCTCCATCACTAAAGTAAAAGTCACCGAGTTGTGGTCACTGTCCCCGAAGTGCTCACCTACCTCCAAGTCCAACACCTGGCCTGGTTCATTACCTAGAACCAAATCCAATATAGCCTCCCCTCTTGTTGGCCTGTCGACATATTGTGTCAGGAAACCCTCCTGCACACATTGTACAAACACCGACCCATCTAATGAACTCGAGCTATAGCTCTCCCAGTCAATATCTGGGAAGTTAAAGTCCCCCATAACAACCACCCTGCTACCTTCACTCTTTTCCTGAATCATCCTCGCAATATTATCCTCTACTTCTCTAGGACTATTAGGAGGCCTGTAGAAAACACCTAACAGGGTGACCTCACCTTTCCTATTTCTAACCTCAGCCCAAACTACCTCAGATGGCAAGTCCTCTTCCATCGTCCATTCCACTGCTGTGATACTGTCTTTGACAAGTAATGCCACGCCTCCCCCTTTTTTACCCCCATGTCTGATCCTACTAAAACATTTGAACCCTGGAACGTGCAACAGCCATTCTTGTCCCTGTTCTACCCACGTCTCTGTAATGGCCACAACATCGAAGTCCCAGGTACCAACCCACGCTGCAAGTTCACCTACCTTATTCCTTATACTTCTGGCATTGAAGTATACACACTTCAATCCACCTTTCTGGTTACAGTCACCCTCCTTAGAGATCGCTGCATTATTCCTAACCTCCCTACACTCAAGGTCCTGTACCCTAAAGCTACAGTCCTGGTTCCCATGCCCCCGCGGAGTTAGTTTAAACCCTCCCAAAGAGCACTAGCAAACCTCCCCCCAAGGATACTGGTGCCCCTCAGGTTCAAGTGTAGACCATCCTTTTTATAGAGGTCCCACCTTCCCCAGAAAGGACCCCAGTTATCCAGAAACCGGAATCCCTCCCTCCTGCACCATCCCTGTAGCCACGCATTTAACTGCTCTCTCTCCCTGTTCCTCGACTCTCTATCACGTGGCACGGGTAACAAACCAGAGACTACAACTCTGTTTGTTCTAACTCTGAGCTTCCAACCTAGCTCCCTGAAAGCCTGCCTTACATCCTCACCCTTCTTCCTACCTATATCGTTGGTGCCAACGTGGACCACGATACTTTTTTTGATAGGGTAAATACAGCTAAGGGAAAAATACATGCCTGAAAAGAATAGGTTGGGATCGACCCCACAGTATCAAGTTAGATCGTGGAACACATTTCCCTGGCTGAGTTACGCAAATCAAGCAGAAACTACACATTGTACACCAAACGCAATTCAATGGGATCATGGAAAGAGGAAACCGTAACCTAACGGGAATTATTAGGAAAACACTGTGGAAGAAACACAAAAGATGGAAGAAATATGTTCGTCTGTCCTCAGAATGGAACGCAACAGCATCCACTGATCTCCAGGGCACACCTCACATACACTGATGAAATGCAGACCCCTGAATGGGATCGACTACCTATTGGGCCTCGACCTCACATAAACTGCATTCACTGCCCTAATCTACAAAAAAAAATGTGGTGCAGCATCGCACGGACAATGTCAAGGCCAATCAGTTTAATGCAGCTGTCAAGTTACAGATAAAAAGGAAAGTAAGCAAACGTACTTCGCTAGCAATGTTTGCCAGGTAGAATAACTCTTTTGGATAACAAGTAATGCTACAGATCTATAACCCAAGTTACGTTCTTTCCCATAACTATTCGGTCCACTCTCTGCACTGAATAAGGCAAATCACTCGGTCCACATGGTTCTATGAGCCACAAATAAAGCCGACTGGTACCGTGTTATCTGGTTGAAATTACGACACACAACCCGGCCACTCTCACTACATTAATATATGTATGGCGGGTGACACTGTCCTAAAACCGATGACAAAACCAAAAACACCCCATGACATATCCTCACAGTCATGCCGCACCTATATCATTCAATCACTCGCACTGAATGCAGTTTCAACGTCCAATGCCACCCTCCCCCCACATCCCTACCCCCACCCCGGACAGTTTTAGTGATTCAGTGCAAGACTGTCTAACACGTTACAACAACTCAGTCAAATCTAATAAAATTGGAAGTATTAAACATTTGCCATGGTCTAAACTTAACAGGACTCTCCATAAACCCGTGACAGACGTAAAATTAAACAAGGAGCAGAGCACAAATGACGTGTATGCGCTATGGATGCTTTATACTAAAAGAAAAGGCTAAATCAGACTATGGACTAATTCAGGTTGTCAAATGGTAATTCCGGGTATCACCATGAGAGAGTAGGTCTCAAATATGTGAAACGAGAGGAGCCCAGATTGCCACGCCCCTTGAGACAGAGGATTCAGAACACGCAAATGAGTCTCTGCGGCATGCCCATTTGACGTGTGCATTCATTCAATAATCCGGGTGGTGGAACAGCTCTTAAAAGACGCACATAGTTGAGGTGCAACTTTTCCTGCTCAGCCACGATCTTAAGCACCTCACACGTATTCCAAATGTTACTTCTGTGCACGCCAGTGGGATTAACCAGGTTACAATTTTTCGGTTACCCACTCATTTCCATTTTTACTTACGTCATTAATCTCTTGGGACCGTTTTCATCATCACTCATATTCAAATAATCGGCCAAGCTGATAACGTCACCTCAGTCGATTCTGTAGGCCTGCTTCATTGTCATTTGTCTCAAATCGTTGGTCATCATTATAATCCCATTTTGATCTTCCGTGACCACTTTGCCCCAATAACCCTTATATTTAAAACGAGAATACGAGGTTGGAGAGAACCAGGCCTCAAAACCTGACACCCCATTTCATGTCCGCTCCTTTTGCCAAGTAACTTTTCTCCTTTGATTTTGGAAGAAAAGAAAACGTGAGAGTGTTGGGCACATGTACTACACTAGTTAAAATCCATTCACCTATTAAACAGAAAAAAACAACGAAAGAACTGTTGTCTTTCTCCTGGAAGAACATGACCATGTGAAGCACAATCACGATATACCTCATCAGGATCGTCATCTTCATCAGCAACAACAGCCACTAACAGCAGACAGACCAGTATATAGGTCTGGATACCTCGCTCTAATGACCGTCGTCCCGAGCAGATTGAAACATCGTAAATAGTTGATGATTTCAAGTGAATCATTGTTACCAAAGTGTGTAAAATAATCTGTAATGTTGGTTCAATGTTTCGTTTTGCTTTTCCTTGAGATTTTGTAATGTTTAGTTGATTCTTGTATTTTTCCTTTCTCCACTGAATAAAATATTCTGCAGTTTCAATATGCTCGTTGAATTTTCAAGTTTTCATTCTGAAAAGTTTCCTTCCACGCGTTTTCCTTGTCGTTTTATGACGTTTGTTTCGATATGAGCTGTTTTGTAATTCTCGTTCTTTATCTTTGCTTTTGTAGTTTTACAACCTTTATTTCATTTTCCACCTGTTTGTTTGTGTATTTGCTTGATCTTAGTTAAGTGTAATGTTCTCATGTCTATCTACATCAAATTAGTCCCTCAAGTACATTTATGCTTGCTGGAAAATGTATGGTCCTGGAGTCAACGACTTTCATAGAACATAGAACGTAGAACATAGAAAATTACAGCGCAGTACAGGCCCTTCGGCCCCTCGATGTTGCGCCGACCAAAGCCTACCTAACCTACACTAGCCCAATAACCTCCATATGCTTATCCAATGCCCGCTTAAATGACCATAAAGTGGGAGAGTTCACCACTGCTACTGGCAGGGCATTCCATGAACTCACAAGCCGCTGAGTAAAGAAACTTTCATATTGGGATCCATCACGCTTCGCATTCAGGAACAAGAGGAATACCTGTGGCTGGACCGGCTAATCAAAATTATAAAGTTAATGATGGCTGTGATGAAAAATGGACAAGTGCTAAATCATGCTGGGTGACTAGGGCGAGTCTTGACAAAGGATACATGCTGAATCAACCAGACAGGCCGCAGCTACCAAAACAACAGTTAGCAATCAACCTGTTATTTGCAGACCTACCACACACACCCGAATCTGGGTTCGAATGGAGTTCATAGAATGTCATTGTCAGGGCAAACAGAAACATCGAGATGAGTAACAAACACAGGGGGCATCACTCTTATTTGGAGGAAGCTCCGTAGACCCTGCACTTGAAGGACATTGAGGGACCAGTCTGCCATCAACATGGCAATGCCTTTTGTGTCCGATCACACAGGTTGATCGAGCCTGATTGATTCATTTGTGAACGGTGACGACTCTCTCAAAAGGTGACAAAGAGCTGGGTGGCACGGTGGCACAATGGTCAGCACCGTATTAGAGACCCGAGTTCAATTCCCGTCTCAGGCGAATTACGACGTGGCGTTTGCAAATGCCTCTTGTGTATGCGTGGTTTGCCTTTGGGGGCTCCTGTTTTCTCCCAGTCCAAAAACGTGCAGGTTAGGTGAATTTGCCCGACTCAATTGCCCGTAGAGTTCGGTGCATGGATAAATGAACAGCTCCCACTCTCCTCCCCATCTATCTGTCTACATCCCTCCACTCTCTCCCTACGCAGCTCCCTCGCTCCCCTTCTGTCTAGATAGTCCACTCTCACAGTCTCCCATCTCTCGACACCAGCCGCTCACGCTCTCCCATCTCTCTCTACACTCCTCCGACTGTCTCCCTCTGTCTCTCCCACCGGCTCACACTCAATCTCTCACTACACCCCGCTCTCAACTCAATTCCACTCTTTCACTCTCGGTTAACCTTCCCATACTCTGTCTCCCTGCTCCCACTCTGTCTCTCTCACTGCGCTCCACTCTCTATCTCCCATCCCACATTCAGTCTTTCTCCACCAGCTCTTTCTTTCTCTCTCTGTCTCCCCCACACTCTTTCGCCTCTCACTCTCTCGGACTCTTTCTGCACTGGTACCATTTTCTCTCCCAACACCGCCCCATTCACTCTCTCTTACCCCCACTCACTCTCCGGCCACCGAGCTCTTTGTCGACCTACCTCCCACTCATTGTCCCTCTAAATCCACACTCTTCCTGGCTAACCACGCCCACTCTCTGTCTCCCTGCTCCTCCTCTTTTTCTCCAGCCCCGCTCAACTCTCTTGTTCACCTCCCATCCTCAGTCTCTCTCCACCAGCTCCATCTCTATCACTTTCTCGTCCCAAAATCTTTTCCTTTCTTCTCTTGATTTCTCACTACCTCCACTCACACTCACTTTCCCGTCTCATACTCTCTGTCTTCCTCTATACCCATCTATCTCTGACCACTCCCACTCTCTCTACACTCCAAACTCTTCTCTCTTCTATGTAACACACTCCCAAGATCTCACGCTCTGTCTTGCCCGACCAACTCTGTATCTTTCTCCACACTTCCTATTCTCTCTCTGCCTCCAACATCAACCACTCTCTCTTTCTCTCACTCCAACACTACTGTCTCTGTCTCCCTCTACCCGACTCCCACCCAGTCTACCTCTCTACCCACCTTCCAGCCTCACGCAACCCCCACTCGGTCTGCACACTTCCCTCACTCTATCTCTCTCCCTCCCCCCTCTCTATATACACACGAGCCACTCTCTCTCGACCCGCTCCCACAGTGTCTCTCCATTCTCTCTCTATACTCTCCACCACTCTCTCCCCGTCAATCTACAATGCTCCCAATCTCTGACTGTCACTCTGTCTCTCTCGAATCGTCTCCCACTTTCACTGTCTGCACCATATCTCTCTACGCACCCCACTCTTTCAATGAATCTCCTCCGAATCTCTCTCTCTCTCTCTCTCTCTCTCTCTCTCTCTATATATATATATATATATATGTGTGTGTGTGTGGGTGTGTGTGTGTGTATATATATATATATATATATATATATATATATATAAAATATACTTCGACCCATTCTCTTTCAGTCCATCCGGTCTCATTCTCTCTCTTCCTCTTCCCCCTCACTGCCTCTAGTTGCCCTTTCTCCCTATTCGCCCTCCCATTCCCTCTCTCAGTCTTGCTACACCTCTCCCTGTCTCCCTGTCTCTCTGTGTCTGTTAACGCGCCTGCAAATCTCCATCGCAACACGCTTACTCTCTCCCTATCCAACTCTCTCCCTCAATCTCTCCCTCTCTACTCTGCACCTCCCACTGACTAACTTTCTATCCAACCCACTCTATCTGTTTCTCCCACTATCTCTCTTTCGCCACCCTTTCTCTCTCTACACTCTGTGCCACTCTTCTTCTATAACCACTCCCATCCTCTACTCTCTGCCACTCTCCCTCACTCTCATTGTTTAGCCAAACCACTTTCTCTCTGTGTGTCCACATCCCATTCTCCTTCTCATCTTTATCCCGATCTCATTCCTCACCCTCCCGATTCTATCTCCTACCATTTCCATGTCTCCTCCTTGCACTCTCTCTCACGAACGGCGCATTCTTTCTCTCTGTACCCCTTCCCACTCTCCTCGCCCTCCATCACACTCTATCTATCCCCGCCCTCTCTCTCTCTCTCTCTACCTCCGTCCAGTCATCTTTATTTCTCTTTCACACCCTCTAGGCTTCACCCACTCTGTTTCTCTCTCTGCCTCCCTCCCACAATTTGGACCTTCCAAATCTCTCTCTATACTGCTTCCTACTCTCTCCCTCTCTCTAACGACCTCTCACTCTCTCTCTCTGTCTCTCTATTTCCTTTCCATTCCTTCTCTCTACCTTTCCCTCTCTCTTTATGCCAGATCGCACTTGCTCCATTTCCCATTACTCCCCTCCCTGTCTATTTGTCCACCCTCTTCACTCTCTCTTGCACTCCCTCTCAACGCCCCAATCACTCTCTCTTTCGCTCGACACTGCTCCCTGTCATTTACTTTCTCAACACACCCACTGCCTCTCTGTCCTATTCCATTTCTCTCTGTCTTCTTCCATTTCTCTCTGTCTTTCGACATTCCCAATCCCTCTTCCTCCAGCCGTCCCACTCTCTCTCGAATTCCCTCTTAATCTCCAGTCCCTCGCTCTATCTATCTAACCCTTTCACTGTCTCTCCCTATGCGCCCCCAACTCTCTCTATCCCTACCAGCCTCCTATTTTCCTCTTTCTCTCTGTCTCCCTGTACCCCCATCTGACTCTGCCTCACTGTCTGCGGCCCCCACATTCTATCAGCCTCTCTCTCTCTCCCCAGCTCACTCTGTCAGTCTCTCTAACCATTTCCACTCTCCCTGTCCATCCACTCTTCCGATCATTCCCTCTCTCTGTTCCCCCCTCCCACTTACTCTATACCACCTCCTAAACTCTTTCGCTCTATCCTTATTCCCACTGTCTCTCTCTGCAGAATCTGTCTCTCAATGTCTCTCTCTATCACCCATCCCACTGTCTCTCTCTCTCTCTCTATCCACTCTCATAGGTTCTCTCTCACCCTCCCTCTGTCTCCTCCCTTGCACTCTCTGTACTCCCTGCCACACTCTCTGTCTCTCCCAACAACTCCCATTCTCTTCTCTATTCCCCTGTCTCTCTCTCCCTCCACCCCCTCCCACACCATCTCTCTCTGCCCCCTCCCAATCTGTCTCTGTATGTCTACGTCCTTACCATTCTTTGTCTCTACCTCCCCACCATCTCTCTGTGTCTCTCTATCCTGCTCCCACTCTTTCCCTTTCTTTCCCTCTCTCTTCCCCCCCTCTCTTCACCCCACCCATACTGTCTCGGTCCCTCTTTCCCAACCTTGCTCTCCCTCTGTTAACGCCCTTCCTACTCTGACACTCTTGTTACTCATTCATACTCTATCCCTCTCCACCCCTTCCCATTTTCTCCCCCCTCCTCTATCTGTAGGCCCATCCTTCTCTCTCATTCATCACCACTCCAATTCTCTGTCTCTCAAACGTACGCCCACTCTCTTTCTCTAAACCTTTACCACAGTCTCCCCTTTCTCCCTCTCCACCATTCCCACTCATTCTCCCAATCCAACCCCATTCTCTCACTTTAGGCCCTTCCACGATCTCTCCCCTGCGTTCCACTAAATCTGTCTCCACCCCCTCTCACTCTCTCGGTCGAATCCCTCTCACGCTCTTCCATCCATCTTCCTCTCTCTATCCCCGTCTCCCACTCATTCTCTCTCCTCGCCCCCACTGTCTTTCTTAATCCAAATCCCATTCATTCTCTCTCTACACCCCTGCCCCCCTCTCTCTGTTTCTCTCCCTCCCACTCTCTCGGATTACCCACTCTCACTCCCTCTCAATACACACCAATCTGTCCATCTACACCCTTCTCAGTCTCTATATCGACGTCACTCCCTCTCTCTCCCTCTTTCTATTTGAAATCCTACACTCCCCCTATATGTAGCCACTTCACGCTCTCTATTTAAGTCCCTCCCTCTAGCTAACATCTATTCCCCCCCTCTCTCTAACTTCCCTCCTTCGTTCCTTCCAAACCCTCCCACTCTCTATCTTTACCCCTCCCTCTCTCTGGCTCACTCTCTACTCGCCTCTCTCTCTCGATACCCGTCACACAATCTATCTACGTACCTTTATTTTTCTCTCTACCCCCTACCTATCTCTTTCTCTGTAACTCACTTCCTTCTCTCTCAGCACCCCTCCCAGTCTCTCATTCTCTCTTTAGATACCCCTCCTACTCTCTCTCTACCCCACTTCAAACGTCTCCCTAAGCCCTACTAACTCTAATCTCTCTACCCGCTTCTCACTCTATCTGTTCAAACCCTCCCACTCCCGCTCTCTCCCTATTCCCACCTCTTGATCTTTCAATACCCCCACCCTCTTTATACCCCATCCACATGATTCTACTGAGGTGCCACTCAAAGACTTTGCTCACAATTCTGCTTTCACTAGTTACCAAGGCACTTTCCATCCTCGTTGCAAAACGCAAACACTTGCTTTCCCATCTCGTTTAAACTTGCCCAATCTCACCATAATCTTGTCCACGTTTGTGTGTAACTGTTCTACACTGAAAAAAGAGATTTCGACTATCCACGTTGTTGTTGCCTATCCTAATTTTACATAAATCTATACAGTCAGACCTTCGCATTTGACACTAGCTAAACATTCCAATTTTATTCCAATCTCATCTTATAGCAAACACCCTCTGAAAACAACAAACACAGGCAACATTGTGGTCATCTGATTTTGCGCGCTGTCCACATCCACCAAATCCTGTCTAACGTGAGGCAATGGGAACAACACATACTACTTCAAATATGGCTACATTTTTTGAAAAGTTTCATATACCTACACCATGACATGCAAATATTTCTTCTCCGTCCTGCGAACGATGCGGACAACCACGCCAGCTGATTTCTTTCCTACCACACCAAATTGTATTGTCACTTCCATGGAGCATTGGACGTACAAAAAGTCCACTTTGTATATAATTGTCCCTCTGCATCACAGCTTTCTTTCAAAGGCATCATCTTACACATGTCAAGTTAAATTCTATTTGCATTTCTTCACATACCTTTTCATCTGAACCGTATTCTATTGCAACCATTCATATCTGCCCCTGTTGTACATAACTCCACAAAGTTTCTTGTGGTCTGCAATCATTATTTTTGGCACAAGATTTGTTTTCCCGTGTGTGAGAATCTTTAACCAGAATCCCAACAAGGGCTCACCCATTGAATTCAGAGATGGGAAGGAAGTTCTTCACTCCGAGTATAGTGAATCTAGGGAATTCGTTGCAGCAGAGAGCTGTACAGGCTGGGTCAGTAAGTATATTTCCAGCAGAAATGGTAAGAATTTGATTCATCATGGAAACAAGGGTGACGTGGGGAAGGCAGGAAAGTAGAAGTTGGGATCTTTGGATCAGCCATGGTTCCAATAAATACGAGAAATACAGGTACAAACTGACGAATCACATGGGAATATAGAGAAAATTATGAACGATGCTAAACGTGGAATTAGGAAGTGTAAAAGGGGCCATTAAATGTCTTTATCAAGCAAGGCCAAAGAGAACCCCAAGACATTACATGCACATATGAGAAGAAAGAGTGTAACAAGGGAAACAGTAGACACACGCAAGGATAAATGTTGAAATTACGCATGGAGCCAGCAAAAGTGGAGGGATATTTAATGGAGATTTTGCATCAGTATTAAGCAATGGAGATGTGCGTGGAAGAAATTCACAGCGAGATTGGTCGGGGCCTGGAACACACTGCCATATGAGATAATGGAAACAATCACGTTGTCGACATTGAATAAGCAGTTGGATGGTTATGGGAATAGAGGGGTAGGACTGTTTAAGGGCAGAGGCATGAGTTTTAGTTTAATTAGCGCATAATGTTCAGAAACGATTTGGAGGGCCTCAGACCTGTTCCTGTGGTATACTTATTTTTGTTCATATTCGAAGTCAGGATGTGAGTGGCTTGCAGGAGAACTTGCAGGTAAATCTCTCCCATGTATCTGCTGACTTTCCCTTCGAGGGCAAAGTGGTCTGATTTTCATAGTGCGATCTGATGGAACCATGCAGAATTTCGCCAAGACATCCTGAATAAAGTACACAGTGCTGCTTCTGAGTGTGGGCGTTGGAGCGATTGGAACGTTGGGAATATAATACCATTCATGCAGTGTGTTTTGTCCTGAATGATGCAAACCTTCTTAAGTGTTGTTGCAGCTGCAATAATCCATACAAGTGGGTGGTAATTTATAAAAATCATGACATGTATATTTTAGATTATGTAGAGTTGTTGGTCACAGCATTCGCAACAGCTTTCCAAGTGTCTGACCTGGTGCTATATCTAATGTGTTTACGTGGTGAATCCAGTTTAGTTTCTTGTCAAATGTAAATCCCAGAATGTTGATAATGATGACTCATTGATTGTAACGCCATTTGATGGGAAGGGGCAATTATTGGATTGTCTGTTGTTGGTAGGGTTTATAATTGGCATTGGTATGACGTGGATGTGACTAGCATACTGTGGTGCTGGAAAAGTACAGTAGTTCAGGTGGCATCCAAAGGGCATGAAAATGAACGTTTCAGGCAAAGACCATTCCTGATGAAGGGCTTTTGTTCGAAACGTCGAATTTCCTGTTCGTCAGATGCGGTCTGGCCCGTTGTGCTTTTCTAGAAAACCACTCTCGACTCTAATCTCCAGCATCAGCAGTGCTCACATTCGCGCTATCACTTGTCAACCTAGCCTAGACATCGTACAGATCTTGCAATTTAAAAAAAATGACTGTTTCCTTACCTACATAGATGCAAATGTTGATGGAATTTGCACGGTCATCAGCAACATCCCCACTAATGTCATTCTGATAGACTACCCGAAGATAATTTCTACATGGACACTATCCTGAGGAAAACATGTCGCGATTTTCTGGAACTGAGATTACTGCCCTGCAACAACATCGTCATTTGGCCTATCTTCAGGGTAAGAGCCCAACCACTCGAGCATTTTCCTCTTGATACCCATTTATTCCAGTTTTGCTCATGGAGTTGAAAGCGATCTCCATGTTAAGACCTGTCACTGTCCCATCACCTCTGCAATTCAGTTCTTATGTCTATGTTTGAATCAAGGCCATAATGTGATGGATAGCTGAGTGACGATGCTCCAATCCAACGAGACCGTTCCTTCTGTGTCACTGGATTGCATTCCTGAACGGCCTCGCAAACAGCACTGTGAGTCTACCGCAAGCACATGGACAGCAGCTGTTCAAGAAAGCATTCGCAGCCACCTTGTTATGGTGGAAACTAGTGGCGGGCAATACATGCTGGAGAGCCAGACTTGCCTACATGTTGACGAGTGAATCCACTCAGATGATATATGTCCCTAACATCCCCTTGCATTAAAACGGATTTCTGATCGACTTTTAATAAAATGTTTGGACAGCATTTTATTATAACCACACACACACACACACACACACACACACACACACACACACACACACACACACACACACACACACACACACACACACACACACACCGAGTTATTCACATGCATTCAAAAGGTGCAGCATTATGCGAGGTGTATAGAGCCCTTTTCTCCTGTGGTTCAACCGCTTGCTCACGTCCCAGTTTTTTTCTCAGAGCGGGGTGCAGAGCAGCCCATCCGCAATTTCCTGCTTCTGACCCTGCAATGTTTGTTCCAGACTAAATCACCTGCACATCGCTCTCACGTTCGACTGACTGTGTGTTTGTGCAGGATTGCATCAGTACTGAGTCTGCCACAGTGCGGTGCCACACCAGATCTGGCTTTCCAGTCTTGAGTGCAGACGTCAGTGCAGCCCGTCCGAGAGAGTGATTGGTGGTCTTTCATTACTGACAAATTATACATTACTGTATTTCGTGCAATGTCAGCTCATGGCGGCCTGTCATTCCTCTTGACTCTCCGTTCCATCCACGTTACACTGACCATTTGATAGAACGGCGCTCCCACGATATAAAGCTGCTGACAGTGAGATCGTTTCTCAGCGTGAGCTCTCGAAAAGTGTGGTACTCTCTTGCTGTTCATCCTCAACTCGCACCCTTTTATTAGCATTGACATTTGACAATGTTGAGCTGCATCTGAATTGACGAGCAGCACGTACAGGCATCAGGGATAGTATCGGCGACTTGGACATTCAAGCCTGCTGCTCCATTCCACAAAATCACAAGATTGTGAAACATCGATACAAATTTTAACCATTTTGCCCCTGAGTCTGCTCCAACCTTTGATCAAAGCTGATAGGTTTCTCAACACCTGGCTTTTGCCGTCCACCTACCCCTCACCCACCACATAACCAATGATCGTCTTACCAACCAAGAGCCGATCGATTCCTGACTGAAATGCACTCAATGACCTGGCTTGCACAGCCTTCGGTGGCAATGCGTTTGAAGAATCACCATCCTCTCGATGAAGACATTCTGCCTTAAATCAGTTCAAGAGGGATGAACTGTTACTTTCACGCTGTGCCCTCGGATCCCAGCCTTTCCTATTCACGGGTACATCATCGCCATGTTCATTCTATACAGGTCTCTCAATGTTCTGTCACTTTAAATGAAATCCCCGATCATGACTGATTTCATTCCAACCTCATTCCTCTGCAATCGCGATTAATTTTCATCCAATGAGTTGAACAATGCCTCTCCCTCTGTGTTTTCCCTCTCTGTGTCTGTCTATGTCTCTTTCTCTCCCTCTTTCTCTCCCCCTTTCTCTCTCTCTCGCTCACTCTTCTCCTCTCTGTCATATTTGCGGGAAGAACAGTTGCATTTCTCTCTACATAAAAGTTCAACTAGACTTGAAATGTTAACTCTACTTCCTTCTCTCTCTATGTTGCAACTTCCAGACGTCCTGACGTTTCCCAGGCGTGACTATGTGGCAAGAAATGGGACATGAACAAGGTGTGGTTTACAATTCAGCCGGTTTTAATTTACAACTCTCAAGGAACAAGCTGTTTCGGAGTCCGACCACTCATAGCCTTCGCAGTCAACGCAATCACCAAATGAAGTCAGGGTCCCGATGGCTTTTCTGAGATCGCCGATTCTTACAACAGTGTTGTTCAAACGTGCACAGCCTCACGACAGATTCCACTTGAAGTGCTGTGCACACATTGACCGAGCACATTCCACCAACTTTTTCACAGTCGTTGTTATACACTGTAAGGAAATAAGGATACTTTTATATGTCTGTTCTGGTCGGTGGAAGCCAGAGGGAGACGTTAGAATTCCAATGTCAAAGAATCCCCCATTTTATTTAGGGCGCCTCCGATGCTATTTGACCCGCTGTTTACCGTTCTGTTCTGTCACCTGTAAATGTTTAGGTTATTTTCTCAGAAATCTGCATTTTATTTCCTTCCCAACAAACACCCAACTTCCATCTTGAAGGTTTTAATTTAACCTGCCTTGCATTTTCTTCCAAGCCACGCATTCCAGACCCCTAGTAATCGCAGGATGAATCCAAAATGTCCTCACTTCAGTACTGTTTCATTTACACACCACTTTAACTGTACGCCCCCCTCGTTTTTGTTCCTTTTATAAATGGTAAAGCCTTCTCCCTATGTACTCCATTAAGCGTTGTGTCATGATTCTGAAACCATCCGCCTGATATCCTCTCAGCCGTCTTCTCTCCAATGAGGGCAGTCACACGTAATTCATTCTTTGTTTGCCGTTCGCACCCTCTGTCCAGCCTGAGTCTATTATCTGCGCGCAGATACAAGCATGTCCATTTGCGCCTGGCCCTCTTTAACTTCAGACCACCCACTCCCACTTTTATTTTACCATTCGGTATTCATCCTACAATTTGCATCACCTCACACTTCCATGTCTTGAAATGTGTCAACCTCTTCCCTGCCAACTCTAACAATTTGCCAGTGCATTTTTGGATCTCTGCAATATCCGCCCCATAGTTTTCATTTCTCCCAAGGTTCGAGTCATCTGCATATCTAAATTTGTTTAATGATCTGCACTCCAGATGTCGTATCAACAATGCCCTGTGACACTTAATCATTGAATACCTCCTCTTGCATTTATTTCTACGTTCACGAAACTAAATTCACTCAAGTGTATGACTCTGAGAGTCTGTGTGAGCTGCCTAAAATAAATACAAAGTTAAGATCAAGCTGATGTTTCCTCACGTTGTCGGTATCTAGAACTGGAGGCCATAGTTTGAGAATAAAAGACTGCTGAATTAACACAGAGATATTGACAAAAATTCAGCTGTGCCCAAATTACAGTTCTGTGCAGGTCCAATATATTCTTCTGCTTTTAATGTCAAAAAACGGTCGTTTTTAATTGTACCATAAACATATGGACAAGGACGCGAAGATACCTCTATTCTTTTGAGCCTCGTCATGACCCAGAAGTCACGACTACACTCCTGTCTTGATTCTTCTTCCAAAATGCCTTTCCTAAACTTATTTAGGTGAAACTCAATTATCAACTCATGTGAAGAGCTGTATTATTGAGGTATTTTTCTGTCGGGCGATCTTTCTGCCGTCCACAAAATTTGAAAATGTATCTCATATCTCTGCGGCTGAACGATTTATAAATGCAGTAAACATTTCAGGTTCCAACCGGTAACGTTCTGTCTCACGAATTGTAAAGATGAATCCGTCCCAAGTTAGCTCCTGTCTATTAACTACCAAACACGTCATTCTTCTCTCCATGCCGCCCTTGCACGTTGTCCATTCTATTTGCGCAGTGGAAGACATTGCATAAAGCCTTCTTGAAATTTAATTAAACCACGTCCAACTCGTGTTCTCAATTACCTCAAACAGTTTCCTCAAAACATGATGCTTCAACAAACCATATTTTTCTTTTCCCCAATTGCGTCGAAATCATCGAAGTGCCCTGTTACAACTTTCCCCATTTATTGTTCCTAAGCCATTGTTTTAACCAGTTGCAATTGGTGGAAAACAGTTGCACGAGACTTTTGGAAGTCTGGTAGTGCTAAAAGGTAGGGAGATGGTAGGGCTGCCATCAAATAAATCAAAGACAAATGCTTTTAAAATACGGACATTGCTCGAATATACACACAGAAGAACATGATCAAATCTGTGAGTGCTACTTGGCAGAGGTGGTCCAATTAAACACAGCATGCAGGGAACAGTTTGAATCATTTCTGCATTGTCGACGCTACAGAGTGGCATTGCTGGAGGGAAGGGTTCAGGGATTATGTCAGTGTCTGATAATTAAAATCGACTATATTGTTTGAGAGGAGAAGAACGACGAAAAGGAGAAAGATAGTCAAACCCTCAAGCCTGCGCTAATTTAATGCAATCATGGCTAAACTTATCTCAACCCCAACTCCATATTCCAGTGGCCTCCTTTCAACCCGTTGTCATTAAAAAAACTGTCCTAGTTCTCTTTATCTTTACTTAATGTCCCGACATAAACTGCATACTGCGTCAGTGAGTTGGACAGATTGAGGACACCTTGAGAAAAGTGATTTTTCCTCACATCTGCTTTCAATCTATACCCTTCATTCTAAAACGTGTACCCGTCCTTCTACATTGCGATCTGAAGAACCATCCGTTCTACATCGACTTTATCAATCGTACTTAGCATTTTTCAAACTCCAATTTAATCTCAGCTCATTCTTCTAACTACTGGGAGATTAGAGGCTCTAAATGTTTTAACTTTCTTCATAAGCAGATCAGAAGAATCATCCGTTCCCTGTCAATTTTATCAATCACAATTATCGTTTTGCAGATTCTGAATTCCTCTCCACCCATTCTTCTAACTATTGGGAGATGAGAGGGTTTAACTGCCACAATATTCTTCATTAGCAAAATATTCACTACTTGTCTCAATTGACTGAACCTCCTCTGATTTGCCTCTTAACGACTGCATACCTTCTCAAGTAAGGCGACCAGAACTGTCCAGCATATTCAAACGGCAGTCTTACTGATGTCATCTACGGTTGCTGAAACAATTACTTCTTTTGTAGTAGATTCCTTTAAGAATAAATTTCAAATAACTAATTATTCCATGCTCCGAAGCACTATCAACATTTGAACTGGTATTAGATCAAAGCTAAATGGTCGCCTTCTGTGCCGGAACAAGTCTCCTATCTTTGGGATTCAAACGTCAGATTTCTGTTAGAAGGGTTAAGAGTTGTAATATTGAAAAGTCTAGTGTCAAAGTAAGGGGATGGCCCAGGTATCACACACAGAAGAGGGAATGGATGAGGTCAGGAGATGGCAATGATGGATGTGCAGACGACTGACAGGAATGGCACCAGTAGAAGGTTGTTAATGTATAAATTGCGAAAATCATTCTGATCCAACAGGAAAGCATTGATCTTATTTGATTAAAGTGAATGATGTTTCCACGAAAGAAAAGAATTTTGGACATGACTCAGTGCTGAAACAGTTTTCTGTGATGTCGGCATGGAGGGAAGGAATGACCTTCTCATATACCTACGAATGGTGCAATGAGAGGAAAAATACTGACCTTCGATTCCGGGAGGTTCGAAAAATTCAGAAGCAATGGACGGTACAATCATAAGTACACCGAGTGCCAAGAGAGGTGCCTTCGACATTCTCCACTGACTCTCACATCTCCGGCCGAAAGTCAGTTCGCAATCTTATAAGGTCAAGAGGTACACCGTCAGGAATAATAACACGTCAGGAAAAGTGATTGGCTGCATCTTGTGCATATTAAGTTGACAGCACATTAAGCACGGGCGCCAGGAAGTAAACATATGCTTCACTCAGTCTGATTCATATTACCTCATGAAGGGACCGGGAGACAGAAACCGAGAGAGAGAGAGAGAGTGAAAGAGAGTGAGAAAAATGACTGAAGTAGGAAAAATAACCTTTGTGTCTGTATTTTCAGGAACAGACAAGAAAAGATACTATTCAGCTATCAAGCCTGCATCACTTTCATTTAACGATATTCATATAACATAGTACAGAACTTTAAAGCACAGTACAGACCCTTGGAATCTCAATATTGTACCGATATTTTACCCTTCTATCTCCAACCACTTTATTTCTTTCGTGGGACAGCCAAAACTTAATCCGGGCAGCCAATTTTCCTGTAGCCCTCTTGTCATTGCTTTCTGAATTAGCAAGCTCCATGCTGAAATTCATTTCAACATCAACTGCTATCCCCTAAACAATGTGTTTTGTCACTTGCTCAAATAATTCCATAAGACTGTTGAAGCATCATCTGCCCCTCACAAACATTCATCAAGCTGTACATTTCCAAATTATATTCAATAATTTCGAATTATTCCATTGTTGGCTCTTGTGGAGTTTTTGTTATTTTCCCAAATATTTGTGCAATAAACTGTGCAAGGTTATTGCGTGGCACGGTGGATCAATGGCTAACCCTGCTGCTTCACAGTGCCAACAAACTTGTTTCAATTCCGCCCATGGGTGCCTGGCCGTTTGAACATAAACCCAGCATTGCCGTGCATTGCCTCTGGGGAATTCGCTTTCTTCACACACTCCAAAATTATTCAGGATATGTGGATTTGCTGTAGGAAATGCAAGGTGACAGGATCAAAGTATGGTGTTGGGTCTGGCTGGAATGGTCTCCAGACAGTCGCTGTGGAAACGTTGGCCGAATCGCCTGCTTCCACACAGTAGCGATTCTGTCATTTTAGATTTGCTTCTATTGTCCATTGACAGAGTTAGCTACAGAATAACTCTGTATAACTCCGTGGTTAGCACTGTTGCCTCACAGCGCCAGAGACCCGGGTTCAATTCCCGCCTCAGGCGACTGACTGCGTGGAGTTTGCACGTTCTCCCCGTGTCTGCATGGGTTTCCTCCCACAGTCGAAAGATGTGCGGGTCAGGTGAATTGGCCATACTATATTGCCCGTAGTGTTCAGTTGGGAGTACCCCCAACCAAAATCATTCACTCTGCAAAGACATCGGGAAGGAGACCAAGACCTGGAAGGGGATCATTAGAAGGTCATAACAAGTGATTAGACACATTCTGTGTTTCATCTTTGGAATCCTGAAGTTGAATAGCTGGTCTAATCAAGGTCTTCCGGGCGTCAACAGGGAAAGGCAGGGATGAAAACGTAACCTATACCATAGAATATAGGAAACAGAACAGGCCCTTTGACCCACGATGTTGGGCCGAAATTCAATCCTAATATAAAATATAGTAACTTATCATACACACCCGTCAACTCACTCATAACCATGTGCATGTCCAGCAGTCGCTTAAATGTCCCCATGACTCTGCTTCCACCACCACAGCTGGCAACGCATTCCATGTATTCACAACTGTCTGCACAAAGAACCTACCTCTAAAGTCTCATTTATACCTTCAAAGCACGACTCCACGTACCAGTCAATCCTGCGCTAGGGAAATGTCTCTTGCTACTGACTCTATAAATGCCAGTTGTTATGTTGTGCACCTCGATCTGGTCCCCTCTCTTCTTACTTCTCTCCAGAGAGAAAAGTACGAATTTATTCAAACTTTCTTCATAAGGCAAGTCCTCCAGTCCAGGCAACATCCTGGTAAAACTTCTTTGCACCCTCTACAAAGTATCTGTATTTTTCCTAAAGTAGGGCGAACAGAAATGGACATAATATTCCAAGTGTGGTCTCACCAGGGACTTGTAGAGCTGCAGCAAAACCTTGCGGATCTTCAATTCGATACCCCTGTTTATGAAAGCCAAAATACCATATGCTTTCTTAACAACCCTATCAACTTGGGTGGTAATGTTGAAGGATCTATGTACGTGAACACCCAGATCCCTCTGCTCCACCACACTGCCAGGAATACTGTCTTTAATCCTATATTCAGCATTCGAATTCGAACTTCCAAAATGATCACTTCGCATTTTTTCCAGATTGAACTCCATCTTCCATTTCTCAGCCAAGCTCTGCATCCTGTCTACTGCAGCCTACAATTGTCCTCCATACGATCGACAGGACCTCCAACATTTGAGTAATCTGCAAATTTACTAATACACCCCTCAACCTCCTCATTCAATTCATTTACAAAAACTGCAAAGAGCAGAGGCCCCTGAACAGAGACCCAAAGGACGCCAAACAACACTTGCCTCCAGGGAGAATACATTCCATCTACAACCATTCTCTATCTTCTGCCAGCCAGCCAATTCATAATCCGGATATCCACATTTCCCTTTATCCCATACTTCCTGTCTTTATGAATGAGCTGGCTATGGGGAACCCGATCAAATGCCTTGCTGAAGTCCATATACACCACATCCACTGGTCGACAACCAGTCTCGTCACCTCCTCAAATAACTCAATAATATTTGTGAGGCATCATGTGCCCCTCACAAAGCCATGCTGACTGCTTATAACCACACTATGCTTTACCAAATAGTCATAAATGTTATCCCACAGAATTGTTTCCAAAACTTTGCTGACCACAGATGTAAGACATTGTCATTGCCACAGTTGAATGAAAAGTAAAGAATGTGCTTGGACGATCCCAGAATTCCCTCCCTAATTCTATTGTGAATCAACCAACACCACAGAGTCTACAATAGATGAAGAAGGCAGCTGTCCACCACCTTTTTGTGACGGCAAATAATAATAGGCAATAATTGCTGGTTCCAGTAAGCGATGTCCACAGAATTTTGTAAGAATTAATGTGAAGTCATTCGGGAGAGATATTAGAAAGCTCTTCTGCATGCAAAGAGGAGTGGCCCTCAGGAACGCTCGGACTCAAATGGTGGTGAATAATAATTCAATTGTTACTTTTAAATCTGAGATAGACGCATTTTTATTGAGCAATAGCGTCAAGGGATATAGGTTAAAGGCAAAGAGATGTTGTTATCCCACGGGTAACATCTGGTTTTATGAGCGGCTGAGCAGGTTCGCAAATCTAAATGGCCTTGTTATGTTCCTGAATTCCTATGAATAAGTTATTTTGATCTTCCTCACCACCCTAATTACTCAAGCCAATAACTCTGTTCGGTACATATTGTAAACTAGAAGGAGACAGGTTTAAGCTTCCATTCCTCACTCCCTGTGTCAGTTGGTGATCTAATTTTTAATTGAATTCAAACAGTTGACAGTCATCATTCTGTCAGTGTTGAAAACCAGCAGCGCAGTCTTTCAACCCATAAAATGAGGATGTGTGCTTCCGTCTTTTCATCCTTCCTCTCATAACTATAGTGATGATGTGGGCTACACTGCTTTTAATGCGTGGAAACTTAGTGTTTGTGAAAGTCAACGATATTTGCATGTACTCCAGTTAATCTGACTTGCAGCAATAGCACAGCTTCTCGTGAGCAAACGAGGGAACCATTGTTTTCAACGGTGGCCATTATACTCTTTACTGCCGTTCGGGTTGATCATGAGTGTTCATTCACATCAACATTCATTCCTTCATTTTTCTGAAGTCTTGGAAGAGAAATAAAATTGCACACAGAAAGATACCAATCGTAATTGCCATTCTCTCCAAAAAATTGTGCACATGCGTTCTTTCTTATTGCAAATATTGATCGCCAAGGAGATATTCCCTGGCCTCTCAGATTTGTGATTGTATTGTGACAACGCAGAGATCGTGGGATGTCGTGGTGCAAGTGAGGGTTTAAATTCCACCTGCTCCAAAGTTGTGGGATAATATGTCTGTAGCAGATGGATTTGCAAACACTTCACCTGATTTGTTTTATTAGAAACATGGGTTTGCCGGACGTTAATTTCAAATGGATTGGATTTAAAAAGTAGGATGCATCATTAAAGGAAAAACAAAACACTAATCAGCACAATTGGAATATTGTGAACAGTCTCGAGTACGTTATCTGAAGAAAGACAGAGCACAGAAAGTTTATAGAGCTGATGCCAGTTATGGAGGGACTGACTTCACAGGAGAGGTTCATGAGTTTGGATGAGAACGTGTTGGGGTTTCGAAGAATTCGAAGCGAGCTTATTGAAGAAGGAATGACTCTTGAAGGACTTTACCGTTAAACTGATGTGAGGTTGATTGCACTTGTCACAGAGTTTAGGATCCGAGGGCCTCATCTAAGAACAAACTGGCAATGATTTAAAACAGTGTTGAGGCCGAGTTTCTTCGATCTGATTCTTGCAAATCCAGGGAATTATTTTCACAAGTGGGCTGTCGAGCTTGAAACATTCAGTATGTTCACAGATGAGACAGGCAGACGTTTCAATCCGCAATAGAATCGATGAAGTATTGGGATAAAGCTGGAAATTGGATTGTGGATGATGACATCACTCACGGTCTCAGTGAATGGCAGAACAGAGTCGATGGCCTGAACAGCCTCCGCCTGCTCCTCCGTCTTTTGGTCTGAAATCTGCAGTGGTTGCAGTTTGAAAACTTCATGATATTGCATTCCTCTCAGTCCAATCTTCTTTGATCTATGTTGTATTAATACATCTGTCTATATTGGCCACACCTCAAGACGTCTGTTGCGCCCTAAACAATGTTACATTAACTATCTCCTTCTTTGAGATTGGTCTGAAACCATCCCTCTGTGAACAAGGCTTGGTCAGCTGTCCATCAGATAAGAATCATACAATTTTCCAGTTCACAGCGCGACCATTCAATCCATTGTTTCTGGCCCGGCTCCTGTAGGAGCTCCACAGTTAGCACTATTCTCTGACTCTACCTCCACATCCCTCTCAATTCATCCTCTTCAAATGAATATAGAAGTCCCTTTTGAATCCAACTATCGAATCTGCCTGCACCTCTGTCCCTGGCATTGGGTTGCAAATGCGAACAGCTCTCTGAATAATGAAGGCACTGAGTTATGGATCAGCGGATCTGTTCACTTTTATGCCAACGAAAGTTTCCGATCGCGTCTCACTTCCTGAGGCAAACGCACGGAGCATTGCAGTCCCTCTTCCTAAATGTCTACACAGTGTGAACAAACTGATTAGTTCTCAATCGCCTATATCAATATCAGGCCAGAGCCTCAGCAGTTAACACAGGTCTGGTCTTCACAAACAATTAGGAGAAACTGTCCCGACCCCAAAAATTCCACTTAGAAACGGGAAAAGCAATCTGCATTCTACTAGCTTTGTGCTTCTCAGTGAGACCAAAGGATGATAGCTTCCTTTCTTGAATGGTATCATTAAAAAAAATGTTTCTATTTTCTTCTGTATCCTCGATCTAATCATTCCATGTGTTTTAGGGAGAAGTTACGACAGTGAAGTACCCTGTGGTGAAATTATTTCAGTAAGGAGTGAAGGAGCATGCCTACACTTTGCAATCTGCTGCATGCGTTTCTTGCCAGGGATGAAGAAGATATACCATAACAACACTGGAAAATATTTGAATTTCCGATTGGAGAGATGAACTTCTAAGGCTCGTTTCCCATTCAGGTCATTCATTTAACATAGAGACAGCGAGGAGGGCAGCCTTCACAAAAGAGACAAGACACCGCGATGGCATTGTCACTGTCGTAGCTTTGCTGCTGTGTAGGCCTTTGGTTACACAGCCATCGGAAGACTATGTTCAGTCCCGATGACCACAGCGTAGGAATTATATGGATACTTTGGGTCGGCTCCAAAAGAGGTGTGGCAGGATAGGAGAGTGGTTTAGCTGCAAGGAGTGACTGCAAAAAAAATTAGATCATTTCCATGAGAGTATGGGAGGAGGCGGATCGACGTGTCAGAATAAAAACAAATCATGTGGAGATAGTTTGCCAGGTGGAGATTTTTGTTCCACAAGGGTGGATATGTCCAATATCGGTGTAAATAGATTTAAGCTGACAGGAATACAATTTATGGAAATATGTGAAGAAAGTTCTTTTCTTTGAAATGAGGGCTGTAGATCATTGGACCACACTGCCAGGGAAGGTGACAGAAGTGGATACCATAGCAAAGCTGAAAATACTTTTAGATTGACACATGAACGGACAGAGTAGAAAGTGATGCAAACCACGAGGAGGCAGATTAAATGAGTTGAAAATGGTAGTATGGTGAGAAGTCAGATCCGTTCCTGTGCTGTACGGTTTTATATTCTATGGAACAGTTTAGCGACAAAGGGAAGCAAGATCTGCTCGGGTTGTTTGCTTTGAAGCAGAGAAGGTAGCGGGGAGGACTATTTGAGGTGAGCAAGATTCTGACGGCCACGGACAGAGTGAGCAGTAATAAACAGCTCCCCACATTCGAAAGGTCAATAACCAGGTGGCATACGTTGAAATTGAAAGGCAAATGTTTTGGAAGGGCGTTGCAGGGAAAATGCTTCAAACGGGAGTATTGTGGGATCTGGAATTATTTGACTGGGCGTGTAGCTCAGCTGGGAAACCTCGCAATCTTTGAAAAGCTCTTTTATCACCCACATGAAGTGCCCAAACATTGAACGCTAAGCACTAAGTTTTGGAATGTGTGGCAAGTGTAGCTTTTCTTTTGCATGCCACAATGTCGACTCAATTAGGCTGAAGTGCCTCGCCTACATCCTTTCACTCTATGATTCTATGGTCGATGACGCACAAACCACAGCCTGCAGGCATAGTCGCTGAATCATTCTGCACCCTTTCTTTGGAGAAGAATTAGGAGATGTGATGTTTCGCTCAGAGGGGAGTTAGGCATCACCCTGTGGCATCATACTGAGAATCACTGTTTTGTCGTGTTCTGAGCTCCAAGACAGGGATGGAAATTGGGAGTCACACTTGCTCGGATCAGGAGCTAAAATTTATCCTGAATGCTTGCCGAACACAAAAAAGAAATAAAATTTGTGTCAATTCTGTCCACATTGTGCAAACAGGGTGGAAACTTAACAGCAGGGTCGACTTGCATCAGGAGGTGAATGAACAATTGAGGGGGAGAACACACTGAAAGAGTTTTCGTAATTCGTCAGCACGCATTGTTTGAAGAAGCAACCGGACGTTCTCGTGGAGTTATTCAACATTTGCAAAACCTCCATTGCACCATTTCTATTGCTTCTCCAACCTTCGCACAACGTGGCAACCATAACTGTATGCAATTAGCAAATGCGACCGCACCAGAGTTTTGTACAGCTGCAAGGTGATCTCATGGCTTCGAAACACAATAACTCTACCAACAAAACGTACCACACGGTTCAACGTTTTGCAAATTCTATCAACCAGGGTGTCAACTTTGAAGGGATCTATTCACATGGACACCGAGATCTCTGTGCTCATCAACCCTATCATTAACCCAGTACGCTCTATTCCTGTTACTCCTGCCAAAGTGAATCATCACGCACTTTTCCACATTAAACTGCATTTTCCACCTCTCAGCCCAGCTCAGCAGCTTATCTATGGCCCTGTGAATAATGCATCATCCTGCCACACTTGCCACCTTTCCATGGACTTTAGTATCGTCCGCAAAATTATTTGTCCATCCTTTCCTCTTCAACATATGCACCAATGACTGCACTGTGGTCAAACATTTGAACACGCCCTCCGACTTCGCCAAAGACATGGAAATCCTGGACTTCCTCCACCACAAAACTTTAGACACCTGACGCCCGGCGGAAGAACGCTTCCTCTTCCGCCATAGATGATGCAGACACACGGGATCAATGTAGACTTCACCAGTTTCTTAATTTTACCTCCAAACATCTTATTCCAGATCACCCCAACGTGTTTCCGCTATCTAAAATTGCCCTTGTCCATATTACTTCCCATCTATCCACTCCATCCTCCATTCCTGATGAAAGGCACAGGCCCGAAACGTCGATTTTTCTGCTCCTCGTATGCTGTCTGACTTGCTGTGCTCTTCCAGCACCACTGTAATCTAGACTCAATTCTCCTGTAATATCACCATCAATCCCCACATCCATGGATCTATCGCATTCCAGGCGATCTTCCCTCAGTACCTTTCCACACCCATTTATGGCTCAGCCCTTTGGCCACCCATCATTCCTGTTGAAGATCTGATTTTCGAAACGTGAACACTGTTTCTCATCCGGTGCTGCCTGACCTGCGGAATCCAGCATTGCACCTATCGACTCTGATGTCGAGCGTCTGTTGAATTAATTTAAACCCTCCGAAGAGCATTTTCAAACCCACCGCGCCCCCCACCCCCAACCCAAAGGCACTGGTGCCACTGTGATTTACGTGTAGATCATGCGTTTGCAGAAGTACCACCTACATCAGTTTGACTTCCAATTATCGAAGTGTCTGAATCCATTTCTCCTGCACAGTGGCTTTCTATAAGTGTTCAACCAAACTCTCCCTTTCTATTCTTCTCCTCACTTGCACTTGGCAGGGTTAACAAACAAGCCATACCATTTTTTGGAATTTTCCTTCGGTTTCCGAAAAGCTTCCACCCTGGCTCATTGAATTCCTACCTTACATCAGAGTTCCATTTCCTGCCTATGCCATCAGTTCTACGTAGAGACGTAAAGATGGAACTTGTCAATAGTAACCACGGCACTTTGGTCTGTTGTCACCTATAGATGCAGATTATGTCAATGTTAATCACAGTGATTTTGGCCTGTACTGGCATGCAGTGGCACAGCAGGTCAGTGGTAAACACAGAGTTGTTTTTCTAGAATCACGTGCAGATAGAGAGCTGGACTGGTTAACCACTGTGTGTGGGTCCACAGTCATACATGATGAGAGAGCAAATCAATGATGCCTACAGTGTTGTCGGTCTGAAATCACGGGTAGTTTGAGAGCAGGCCAATATTAAATACACAGCTGTTACCGGACCGAACCATAGAACACAAAATAGTTGCAAATGCAGTTCTGTGAGACTGGTATCACCTGAAGAGATAGACCAGGTTAATAGTTGGTGCAGTGTTGTGGATCTGGAGTCACGTGCCCAGACAGAGTTGTCAGTGGTCACTAAGTACTGTTTCTGGATTCACATGTAGAGACACAACAAATCAGTGATAAACACAATGCTGAAGATCGGGCGTCACATTTGACCCTGAACAGGTCAGAGACATGGACAGTGCTGTGGGCTACGAGTTTCAGTTCGAGACATAGCAGTTCAGTGGGAACCAGAATGCTGAAGATCTGGAGTCACATGTAGTGTACAGAAGAGTTCAATATGATCCATAGTGCTGTTGGTAGGCGGTTAAATGCAGAGATCGAGCAGGTCAGTAATAACCTAAGGTGCTGTGGATTTACGGACACGAGGAGAGACTCAGGTCGTTAATAGACACAGTGCTTCAGATCTGCAGTCACATAATGGTCCAGAACAGGTTAACACAGATCACTGTGCTACTGTCTGGATTAAATTGTAAACCCTGACCAGGTCAAACGTAACTTCACAGCTGTGGGCGTGGTGTCACGTTTGGCAATATAATAGGTCAGTGGTTGCCACACTGCTAAATGTCTGTGGTCACATTTAGACACAGATCATCCCTGTGATAACCACAGGTGTTAGGTCATGGAGTTACATTTAAGATCAGAGCAGAATCATACGACACAAAAGCGAGGATGGTCTGGTGTCACGTGACTAGAAAGCACAGTGCTATACTTCTGGACACGCATGAAGAGACAGATTAGTTAAGTCAAAACCAAGGTGCTGTTGGCCAGGAGATACATGCAGAGACAGATTAGACCAGTGGGAACAAGAGTGCTGTGAGTCTCCTGTAAAACATAGAAATGGAATTGTTCGATGATAACCAGAGTGCTTGCGATGTGTCATCAATGCAGAAATACAGCAGATGAGTGGTCAACACTGTGTTATGGCGTGGACATATATGTCAACCCAGAGTAGGTCAGACACACCGACATGAAGACTCAAATATGGTCTGCAGCAAACATGATGCAGTGGATCTGCAGTTACGTCTGTGTCCAGAACACACGAGGGAGAAAAACAGTGCTTTGTAATTGGAGTTACATGTAGCGATAGACCATGTCAATGGAAACCATAATATTGCTTAGTTTTGGATTTACATCAGGCGTTACAGCAGGTCAACGCAAACCACAGTAGTGCTGTACTTGGAGTTGCATGAGGACACAGAACAGGTCATTGGTAGACATGGGTCCAGTGCAACATGTCAACACAGAGCAAGTCAGTGGAACTAATGGTACTTTTGGCCTGGAATCATATATGGTACAAGCCAATGGTGACCATCATGCTGTGGGCATGGAGTCACATATAGTGAACGGCAAGTGAGTGTTGATCACAATTCTTTGGACCTAGAGTCACATGCAGAGACAGAGCATGCCAGCAATGAATGTGGTGCTTATTTATTCACTCACGTGCAGATCCAAAACGTGATATGGATTGTCACATTGCAGCGGTTGGAGTCACATGAAACGTCAGAAACGTCAGTGAGATGGAAAGTGCTGTGTGTCTGGAGTAACCTTTACAGAGAAGACAGGTTTTTAATCACCACAATACTCTGCACCAAGTGACTCACGCACAGACAGAGCAAGTCAACTTGTACTTCAGTGCCATGGATGTGGAATCACATTTGGAAACAGAACAGGTTATGCCTGGAATTCAGCAGTAAACTTATGAGGAGAGGTTGAACTAATCCGTTCTGTTTTCTCTCACATTTGCAAGCTTTAGAGTTGATCTGATTGAAAACTTCAAGATACTAACAGGAAAGAAGAATGTGCCCAAACATAAAATAATAAAATATCAGAGACGCACTGCAGTGTAGGAACAGGCCCCTTTGCTTTGTTTGAATTAATTTACAGGATAAGGGTGACGCTTGCTAAATCAGCATATATTACCCATGCCTAATTGTCCAGAGGGCACATGTAAACCAGGCCAGATAAGGAGAGTAGTTTACTTCCTGAGAGGAGGTGACTGAATCAAATGCATTTTTCATCAATCAACAATGGATGCATGATCATCACAAAACTCATAATTCCAGATACCAGCAAGTTCACACTAACCGTGCAAAGAGCATCCCAGCCAGACTACACCATTACCCTACCTCGATATTTCTGCACTTCCCATGCCTTATGCACCTGACCTGCATTTTCTTGTTTCACTTGGGAGTTTATCTTGACCAATCCACAAAACACGCACATCTTTCGACTGTGTGCGAAACAACAGCACATTCAAACGAAGAATCCCTTCCCGCGACAATCAGTGTACTGTTCCATTACCCCTGGCGAGTGAGTGATCGTCAATACTTCCTGCAATGTTTAGCACTGGAGATGTGGTGGTTAGTGCAATCAAAATATTTCATGAGGTTCAATACAGACTGCAAACTAAACCCAGATGTGGACAGCGGTTGGAACTCCATCGTGGCAGATGGAGATGTTTGCAGATATCAGGAGAATGTGCAAACTCAACTCAGGCAATGTCCCGGGAGTGGAGTCAAACCTGACTGCTCATGCACTGCGATATTAGCGTTAAACAATGCAACTCAATGAATCAATTTGAGATGAGATAAAGCCTCCTGATCCTGACATGATATGATATGATACAACATAATAGAATGTAACATAATATGATATGATATGATATGATACGAAATGATATAATATAATATTTAAAGTGTCGATTAATAAGAAGGCGTTATGCGTGATACTTGGAGTTAAATGCATCAAAAGGCATGGGGACAAAGCAGGGAAATGGGATTGAATTGAATGATCAGCCAAGACAATATTGAATATTGCAGCAGGGTCTTAAGACAGAATGGCCTGCTCGTGCTCATCGTTTCAATGTTACTTTGTGAAATGGACAATAAAGTGACTCGTTCGTGACCATCTTAATAACCTCGTTCCACGGCGACAAGCAGACTGGCAATCTGTTCCGTGAGCGAGGTAAATGTTTGACAAGCAGAAAGTACAGTTCAAAATAAACTGCTGCAGATCAGGTGAAAGGTTCAGAAAAGTGAAAATCAACCTTTTCTCATGGCCCATGGGACTCGCTTACTGGGACCATCATTTATTGCCTCACCCTAGTTGTCTCGAGAATCAATCATATCGCTGTGTGTCTGTAATGACGTGATGCCACACTGGGTCAGGTCAGTAGTATTTCTTCCAAGAAGAACAAGTGAGTTGGACGGGTGTTTGCAGCAATTGGCAATGCTTAGCATTGGGCTTGCTGTCATTTCAGATTTTCAGAGAATCATGGGGTCTTATGGAGCAGATTGAGACCCATTCAATTTGTACCAACTCCGGAATCACCTTCACAAATAATTCCATACTCCAGTCCTATCTCCAGAGTGCTGTCAATTTATCCATTTTGCATTGTCTCGTGACAGTTATTCTATGAAGTTGGCTGATATGGAGCTGACAGTGGTGAACGTGTCTATGCCGTTTCTCACCATTGCCCCCGATGGCAACATGGTACAAATCGTCACAATCTGAAATTAGACACATATTCCTGGATGCTAGCAATGCACTCATCAGCTTTATTGATGTTTCAAAGACAATGAGTTAAGGTACATGGAGATGAGCACAATTACGATGGGCCCAGGATACAGAGATTGAGCTGGCCAACCATTTCATCACCCTCGCTGACGTGCCCAGCGTGGGCCTCCTCCATGGCCTAAAGTAGGCCACTCACAAACTGAAGGAGGCATATGTCATATTTAACTTCAGGGATCTACACGCACACCGTCTCCACATTCTCTTCACCAGTTTCAAAATCTACCCTCCCACTGCTCTATCCTGGAATCAACCCTCCATTCACGTGTCCACCCCACGTTTTCCATTGATGTAACACAATCACCTGTGTCCACCTGTCGTCATCCTAACTACTTTGCTCCCAACACCAAATCCACTGATGATTTCTGAGTCCCCTCCCACTTTCTGGACTGCTGTAGAGTCTTGCCCGAAACGACAACCATCCTGAACCTTGGATGCTACCTGACCTTGTATGCGTTAACCAATGCAACATATTATCGACTCTGCACCATCACAAAGAACTGGACAGTTTTCATCCTCTGCTGATATTTCCCTGCAGTATAACCTACTTGGAAGATGCGACGTCCTCATTTGATAAAGCAGACTATCTTGTGGTTCATAACTGCAAAATCCACAACACAGACAGACTCCATGACGCACATATGAAACATTTCACTTATGAATCAAACAGAAGCACGCACAAGTGTGCACTCAACTGCAGGACCGACGACATGCCCTGGCATATACACATGTGAAATCAACGATGCACAGTAACATATACACATTCGCACAGACACCACAGACAAACACATCCAAATGCTCAGTCAGAGACTTATCTCTAATTATGCATTGTAGACAGTGTTCTGTAAAAAATGTCTGTGCCTATCCCTTCTGATCTTTACCTGGGCTGATGCCCGAACTGAATCCTCGTTGTTGATAATATTCAGCACGTAAAATTGTCAATCCAGCGACCCAGCCTCAACAAGGATACAATCACAATGACATGAATGTTTAAAGTTGAACGACTGTTCGCAGGTGCTGTTAGACAGGAATAAGACAAGAAGAAGCATTGGAACTAAATTCAGAAACAAACGTAGAGTGATTTCACGAAATACTGATGAGGGCGGAAGGTGGTGAGAGTTTTAAAATGTCTTAGAATGTTGGATAGACGTATAATAAATACTGAGTAATGTCAATGTTTTAATCGGGGAGACAAAACTTGCAATTTTCACACAATCAGCTCCCAAGGTTAGTGAAGAATTGGCTGGCCTGTTCGAGAGTTTCTTATTGGTTCCAGAGTACTGGTGGTAAATCTCAACGCCTGCTTCTTGGGGTTGGGTGAGATTCAGTTACTGGTCGTGATGCACCAATGGGAACTGTGACAAGGCAGATTTCAGTAATATTTCAAGTTTGGTTGCCTCGAACATGCCATGAGAAGTAGAATTGAAAGCTTCATCAGTCATGTACGCCTGGAAGTCTAAATGTTATTAGAATGGAAAGTCACATCAAAACCAGCTGGAAAGGACAAGGGTCAAATCACTCAGCCTCTTTCAAAGATCGAAACGCATCACTCCGTGGCACAACTTTAATGGGTGTAAAGAGAGACTGTACATGTTTTTCCCATGTCAACGATGGTCCCAACAATGAGCAACAATTACTCATTTCAAAGGAAATATTGCCGCCCACTTTAATGTTGGTTTTGTGCTTCCATAGTTTCAAGAGGAGATGTGGGAGATGATGGAAATGACATAGGCCGAGTACGTTATGAGGACTGATCATAGTTCTATAGATTTTACAATAATTAGAGAGAAGGACAAAACCGGTCCACAGTTCAACTTCTTTATTGGAGCAAGGTGGATATTGATGGATTTAGAAGGAAGCTTGCAGGAGTTGATTGGAATATTTTGTTGCAAGCAAAAGGGACCCCCAGATAGTGGGAGGACTTTCAAACTGAGATTGTACGAGTTTTATTTCCACATATTCCTCTGAGGGTGAAGGATAACACGGAAGAGACTACGGAACACAGGATGACAATAAATATTGTGACTTCAATCAGAAGAAAAAAGATGGATGTATATCTCGGTGACAGGCACCTGGGATCAAATGAATCTCTGAAGCTAAATAGGGAATACAGGAATTACATGAGGAAGAACATCAGTGTGGCGAAAAGGGGCCACGAGCTAGATTTGGCCCAGAAGATTAAGGTGAATCCAAAGAGATGATTTAAGTATACTAAAGAGAAAATGAACAACTAGAGAGAACATATGATCCGTCAAAGACTAAGTGATAATTAATATGCAGATCTGTAGGAAAACGGGATAGGTTCTCCATGAATATTTCTCGCCTGGGTTTACGGTGGAAAAAGATATCAACACTTGGGAACTTAGTGAAATTTTTGGTGCTATCTTTGGCAAAGTCTATATCACAGTTGAGGAGATATTTGATGTATTAGAATGCATGAATTTGGAAAATCTCCTGGTCCTGGACAGGTATTTTCATAAACACAGAACATCACAGCGCAGTACAGCTCTTCAGCACTCAATCTTGCACACATCTGTGAAACCAATCCGAAGCCCATGGAACTATGACTATTTGGCTGCCATCCATTGCCAATCAAATGAATATTAATTGCCCTTAAATTTGGTGAATCTACGACTGTTGCATGCAGGGTGTTCTACGACCTTGCTCATCTCTGTCTGAGAAACCTAGTTGTGACATCTGTCCTATATCTATCACACCTCACATTTCGAGCTATGTCCCTTGTGCTAGCCATCAACATCCAAGGAAAGTATCTCACTGTCCAACCTATCTAATCCTACACTCATCTTTTATGTCTCAATTACGTCACCTCTCAATCATCTCCTCTCACCCAAAAACAGCCTCAAGGCCCTCAGCCATTCCCCATAATAACTTCCCTCCATATCAGGCAACATCCTGGAAATTGTTTTCTGCGCTCTTTCTAATGTTTCCGCAACCTTCTTACAATACTGCGACGAGAACTATATACAATACTACCTGTGCCGCCGCATCTGTGCTTTGCACAAATGCAAATAATTCACATGGCTGAGAAACTCAATCCCACTATCAATAAAAGCTAACACACCGTACGAAGTCTTAATATTCATATTCTTTTTGTCGTATACCATTGTTATATGGACATGGACACCTAAATCTCTCTGCTCATACAGACTACCAAGAATCATAATATTAACTCAGTAATCATTGTTCTTGTTACTACTTCCAAAGTGAATCAGCGCACATTTATCTGTGTAAAACTCAATTTGCCATATTTCTGCCCAGCTCTGCAGTTTACCTGTTTCAGTCTGGAACCTGCAACATCCTTCACCACTGAACATAACTTCACTAATATTAGTGTCATCCATACATTTACTGACCCATTCTTCTACGTTCTCATCCAGCTCATTCAATGACAAACAGCACTTGCCCCGAAACAAATCCTAGCGGTAGTAACAACGTTTCTCATCAACTACCATCTCTCTGTCTTCTCTCAGCTACCCAATATCTGATCCAAACCGTTAAATTATCCTCAATCCCATACCTCCATATTTTGTGCATTAACCAAACGCAGAAAACTTTATCAAACGCTTTACTGAAATTATATTCACCGCATTAACCGGTTTACCCGACTCCACCTTCTGAAATAACTGAATAAGGCTTGTGAGGCATAGCATACCCTTTACAAGACCATGCAGACGGTCCCTAATCGAGTTGTTCCTTTCCAGATGATTAGAAGTTCTATCTCCTGTAATCCTTTCCAACACTTTTCCCAAAACCTAAGTAAGGTAATTTCCAGGGTTGTCTCGACTTCCCTTCTTGAACAAGGGGACAACATTTAAGATCCCCTAATCTTCCAGCAGCATTTCTATAGAATATGACGACAGAATGTTCAAAGTCACATTTTCTGCAATCTCCTCCCTAACTTTCCACATAATATTAAACTAAATCCCATCCAGTCCAAGGGACTTATTTATTTTCACAAATTACCGAATTGATAATATCTCCTCCTTATGCACCTCAGTCCCATCTAGTCTAATATCCTTTATCTCAGTATTCTTCTTGCCAACACTAATTTTTTTTCCAGTGTAAATGCGAACGAAAAATATTCATTTTGTGCCTCTCCAATCTCCTCGGACTCCACACTCAAATTCCCAGGACAATCCTTGACTGCCCATAATCTAAACCCTGTCATTCTTTTACTCCTGACATCCTTATAGAAAGCGTTATGGTTTTTCTCTTTGCGTGACTTCCCAAAGGTTCACAGGTCCCCTCATGGTTCTTCTTAGCTCTCTCTTTAGGTCGCTCCTGGTTAACTGGTAATTGTCAAGGGCCCTAACTGAGCCTTCACGTATCATCTTTACATAAGCCTCCTTTATCATCTCGACAAGAGATTCAACTTGTTTTTAGTAATCTACATCTCCCTACCTCGACACCTTCCTCACTGCCTGACAGGCACTTACTTATTAAGGACACGGTGTAGCTGTTCCTGAAACAAGTTCAAAATGGCAGTTGTGACCATACCCTGCATTTGCTTTCACTAAATCTTGCTAGTCATATCATAATTGCCTTTCCCACCTATAATGCATGCCCTGCGGTAGATATGTATCTCTTTCCATCGCGAAATAAAATGCAACAACATAGTGGTCACTATCAGCAAATTGCTCATCTATCTCCAAATCTATAACTTGTCCCGTTTCATTGCCCAGTACGATATCCAGTGTGGCCTCGCCTCTTCTCGGCCTATCTATACAAGACACCTGCAAAATGATAGATAAGTTTAGAGGGCCCTAGCTAACATTTTTGCATAATTATTAACACGGGTTAGGTCTCAGAAGACTGGACGACAGCGAATTCTGTACCCTTCTTCAAGAAGGCCTGAAAACAAAATCCTGGGAAAGACAGGCCAGAAAGTCGACCATCTGTGGTAGATACGTTACTTGACAAAATTCTAAGATAAGATAGACAACCATTTGGAAATATAGGACTTGATTAGAAATCGTCAACGTGGCTTTATTTTTGCTTGCAAATTTACCCCACAAATTTGTTTGAGTTCACGAATGGAGGGATCAAGAAGGTTATTGAGAGCAGGGCGGTAGAGCGGGATCGAATCCAGAGGGTGCTGTCAAATTGTACACACAATTGGCTTTCTGATAGAAAGCAGTGGCTAACAGTGTTTGTCGGACTGGAGGCCTGTGACTAGTGGAGTGTGACATGGGTCGGTACTGAGTCCATTGATATTGGTTATCTATATCAATGATTTGGCTGAGACTGAACAAGGCCTATGTGTAAGTTTACAGTTCACACTAGAATAGGCAGCATCATGGTATGCGAGAACGTTCAACAGAAAATGCAGTAGGACCTTGATAACTGGGGAAATTGGCTGAGAAATGCCAAATGGAGTTGACTATAGATAAATGTGAGGTTTTGCATTTATGGAAAGTCAAATCAAGTAGGATTTTCATGGTAAAAGGTCGTACCTTAAGGGCTTGTGTAGCTGATGGACTTTTGAGTTCAGGTCCATCGTTCTCTGAAATTGTAGTCAAAAATAGTACGGGAAGTGAAGAGGCCTTGCTGCATACTGACTTTCATCAGTCAGGGCATTGAGTGTACGAATTTGGAAGTCATGTGTCATTTACACAGGTGCGTTGCTCTGGTCGCATTTCGTGAATTCTGTTCAGTTTTGATCACTTTGCTACAGAAATGATTTATTAAACAGGAAGAGTGCAAAATAAATTCACAATAATATTGCCAGGATTTAACGGTATGTTTTGTAGGAGAGATTGGAAAATTTAGGACTTCTTTTCTTCAGAGCACCGGAGACTGCGAGGGGATTTTATCGAAGTGTAGAAGATCTTGAGAAACATGGATAGCGGGAATGCACTCAGTGTTTTTCTCACTGTTGGCCAACTGAAGATGAGATAGAATAAGTTTGTGTTAGCAGGGGAAAACAAAGAAGGGCTCCTGAGAGGCAAACTTTTCCACAGAGTGTGGTAAGCATTAGAAATGGAATCAGCTGACAGCAAAAGTGGTTGTGCAAGTTCATTAACAATATTTGAAAAACAATTGAAGCAATACATGGATAGAAAAGTTTCGAAGGATGGGAAAGGTTTCAAAGTATACAGTGCCTATGTAAACAAAGAATTATTTAGTGTACAAATTCATGTGCAATTAATATCGAACAGTATGTTGCCTGGATTACACTATACCAAATGTCAGAAGAAGGTTTTGCTTGATTATTGAAGGCTAGAGTCAGTCTGACGAGAAATATCGAGAAATATGAGAAGAGAATTTGAGAAATATTGTAGCTCAGATTGTGATTCTGGTTCTAGTTTTGGTCGCTGAGCTGGGAAGCTCGTCTTTAGAGATTTCATCACCATACTCGACAACATCTTCAGTGAGAGGTCGGATGAAACACTAGTTGATGGATCGCTTTCTATTTGTGTGTTTAGGTTTCCTTTGGTTGGTGATATCACTCCCTATGGTGACGCCTTTTCTTGTGGTGATGACATTTCCTGTACTTTTTCTCATCTGGTCTTAAATGGGATCCATTTCGATGTGTTTATTAATAGAATTCCGGTTGGAATGCAATGCTTCTTGGAAATCTCGTGCTTGTCGATCCTTGGCTTGTCCGAGGAAGCATGTGCTGTCCAATCGTAGTGATGTCCTTCCTCATCTGCATGTAACAGTACTAGTGTGATAGTGTCATGACTTTTTGTGGCCAGTTGATGCATCCTAATGGCTAGTTTTCTTCCTGTTTGTCCAGTATGGTATTTTCCACTGTTCTTGCTAGGGATTTTGTAAATGACATTAATTTTGTTAGTTGTCTGCATAGGGTCTTTCAAGTTCATTACCTGCTGCCTTAGTGTGTTGGTGTGCTTGTGCGCTACTTATACAGACAATAAGCAAAACTAATGACATTTTACAAAATATATTCCAAAACCTGTAACAAACGGGAGAAAATAACCACCAGGAAACATGGACATCAACTAGCCACAGTGACCTATGCTCAGTAGTATCCCGACATACAGATGAGGAAGGACACCGTTTCGACTGGGACGGCACATCCATTGCAGGGCAAACCAACAAAGGCACGCACGAGAAATCCTGGAAGCATGGCATTCCAACCGAAACTATGAACAATCACATTGATTTGGATCCCATTAACCAACACCTGAGAAAAAGAAAAGGAAAGGGCATCAACACTGGAAATGTCGTCCCCTCAGGAAATGACATCGCCAACACAAGGAAACCTCAACACAGAAATAAGAAGGGGAGCTTGCCACCAGTGCTTCATCTGGAGGATAACTGATGATGTTACCTGTGTTAAGGAAACGTCTGAAAATGAAACTTCCTGCTCCTTGAGCAAACCTGCATCCAGAATTATGGGAACCATGAATAAGTTACTTAGCCAGAGACCCCGCCCACTTTGGTCTATGTTCAGAGAGGAATAGCGTAATGTAAATGTATCAGGAAAGGATTTTACACAGACAGTGGTAGATATCTGCACCACACTGCCAGGGGATGCTGGAAATAAATAAAACAGCAAGGGTGAAAAGACATTTCGACAAACACGTGACCAGACAGAGAATAGAGAGATACAGTCCACGTGCAGGCAGATTGAATTGGTTGGCACAGACATGCCTGAAAAAAAATCAGTTCCTGATTTCCATGGTATATTGAACAATTCAGCTGTGAAGAAAGCCTGGATACACCGGTACTCTTTGCTTTGAAGCAGAGAAGTTACTGGGGATGCCTGTTTGTGAAGTATAGAATCAAGAGAGGCATGCAGAAAGTGAACAAAAAGCAGCTGCACCCCATAGTCGAAGGGTCAATGACAAACAGACACAATGTGTATTTGAAATGTCGAAGATTATTTTATTCATAGGACGACAGCATCGTTGGTTAGGTAGCATTTATAGGGCCCACCTAGGCGCCAGTTATTTGTCAACAACATTTCTATTTGTCTGGAGCTACATGTAGGCCAGACCACATAAGGACGGCTCATTGTTTCCCTAAAGGACTTTAGTGAACTGCTTTTGTTTTTCTGACAATCGAGAGTGGACTCAAGCTCATCCTCCGCGTCTAAAGTCCATATTTCTTTTAATATTTTACTTCAACCTCCACTGTCTGCCAGGGCACGATCTGAGCCCAGGTTTCCAGAAGGTTATCTTGGCCTGTGGATTAATAGTCTCCTAAGAGACTCGAGGAGGGTTGAGGAGAAGCGTTTTCAACCAGGTGGTCTGGAGGGCACCTGAGTCAGGGCAATTCACGATCTTTAAAATACCATTGGATAATCCACATTCAAATCAAAAGGAAAATTTTGGGATAAGGGGCTGGAGTATATTTCGAATAATATTTCATATTATTGATTCAATGGGCTGAATGGGCTCTCCTAGACTTGCAGATTATATTATTCTGTGCTCGAACACACAGAAACGATAGCCATCAATAAAGTTCACTCCTTCATTTTGAACCGTTAATTTGGTCTGGAGACGGCATGTTATTCCCCTCAGGGATTGGTTGAGGCAATATTCTGTGAATCTCCACTGCCTCACACCTGAGTTCAAAGATTCGAAAATAAATTGAAATCCGCGCTGGGACAGAGCAGAATACAAAATTCTCTCTGCTTGCCTGGCGAACACCAAGAGACCATCAATCACATTAATTCGTATCCTCAGTGTGCAAACATGGAGGGAAATATTTTCCAGATTTGACATGCACGAGGAGTTGAATGCACCATTCCGTGGGCAGAAGTCGCACAATGAAATTTCCTGTTACAAACATTACGTATCGATAGGAGAGGCCGCTAGTCACACTCCAGAAGTAACCCGACCACAAAAAACAAGAGCGAGGTATGTCAGCCAGTCCTCGAGGCCAGCGTACCCAAACTCAATCGACCATGAAGACAGAAATGACAGGAAAAGCTCACCGGATCTGGCAGCATCTGTGGAGAGAAGTCAAGTTAACTTTATATTTTCAATTAACCTTGCGCAGAACTGTCTGAAATGGTTCTGCGGTCACATGTATGGTGTGAGCAAGTAAAGTCAAAAAGTTGTGAAGTGGGTCTGGAGTCACACACAGGGATAGAGTATGCCAGTGCTACCCACAGTGCTATTTCTCTGGAATCTCACATAGGATAGAGCAAGTTAATATGAATCACCGTGTTGTGGGCATGAAGTCATATGTATATATAGAGCAGGTCAGTGGTCAGCAAGGTGCTTTGGGCTTGGAGAGTCTATGCAGAGTCAACCTACCTCTCCATAATCTGCAATAAACATTGCAAAATCAGATCACAACCTTCAAAAATAGTAATATAATGCTGGTCTGAAGCAGTAGAACACCATTCCCGAGAGTTCTTGGAATCGGTGGACGAGTCTGTTTTCAAAATATCGGCGGTAGACCAAGACGAGTACGCAGCTACCGTCATGGACTTCATGAGAAAATGTGTGGAGGACTGTGCAGCAAGAATTGTCCATCCACTTGTTCTCCCATCGGAAAATTTGCTGAACCAGAAAATGCACTTCTGACTGAAGGCCAGCATTCAGGTCGGATGACATAGACCGAAACAGGAGATCAGGCTATGTCCCTGGAAAGCCATCATGGTTGTTCGAATTCAGTACCAGATCACATTAAAGGCTCAAAGGAACCAGATGGACTGTCGCCGTCTGTGGGAAGGCCTAATATACATTAAAATGAAACAGAGCAAGATAACAGACAAGGGCACAACCTTCCTTGACGTGCACACTGTTTGTCAGCTCGTGCGAGCACAATATCAGCAGTATGGTGATGCCTACCCCAAAAGCTCCTGACATATCTTTTCTCTTCATCACTATTGAGACGTCGGATCAGTCTTCCTGGGAGTCCACCAAAGGAATGTGAGGGATCCAGATGGTGTTCCCAGCCCAGCACTCAGACCCTTGGTGGATCAATTAGAGAAGCTGTTCATTGACATTCTCTACCTCTCCACCTACAAGCCGAAGCTCATAACTGCATCAAAGAAATGACAATCAAACCCGTAATTGAGGAAGCGCATATAATGTGCCTTCACGATTTTCGCCCAGTAACTCTGACTTCAACATTGATAAAGTGGTCTTATAGGCTGGTCATGGCTCACATCACCTTATATCTCCCTGTCTGCCTGGTTCCTACTCAATTTACCAAATGATGTAACAGGTATAGAGTATATGTCATATCCTTTGACCGGCAATCATCTCTGGAACATATGCGCAACAAGAACACCGATACTGGACTCCACATCATTGACTACAGCTCCCCCATCAACATCACCATGTCCATGACTTATTGCAAAACACTGTGACCAGCATCTCCACACTCTCCAACTGGATCTTCAGCTCTCTGACTGACAGACTGAAATCAGTGAAAATAGATCTCTTCCACGTTAACATTCAGTACTGGGGCCCACCACGGATGCAACCGCAGCCCTCTACTGTATGCTCTGTATGCACGACAGTGCAATTCTAAACGAACGTCATCTGCAGGTTTGCTAACGACATTACTGTGATAGGAGCGTTATCTGACAACTATGAGACAAAATTCAGACAGGAGATACAGGGCATGGTGAAGTGGTAATAACAACTTCTCTTTCTCAAAGAGGGGAAAAGTAAAGAACTGATCATTGACTTCCAAAAGAATGAAAGAGAACATGTCCCATCAACGTCAACGGTGCTGAGGTGAATATGGTGGAGACCATAAAGTTCATCAGAGCGACGACAAATGACAACTGCTGAGGTCCTGAAGTGGATGCGACAGCAAAGAAGGCAATACTGTCCCTCCCTCAGGTTTTTCATGTCTATAAGAACCATTACCAACTTGTATAGATGCACGACTGACAGCAGGATGTCTGGCAGCCTATTGGCCTGGTGCAGCAACCGCTCTTTCCAGGAACTTAGGAATCTACAGAAGGTGATGTGCGCATTCCAGACCATCACGGAAGCCAACCATCCAACCATGGACCACGTATATGCAGTTTCCTGTCAAAGAAAGGCTGCCAATGTCATCAAAGATCTATTGAACACAAGTAATGATCTCCTACAACCTCTTTCATTCGAGAGATGATGCAGACGTCTGAACACACACACACACACACACGCACACACACCAGCAACTTCAAACAAAACACACTGTTTCCCACGCGTTATCAGACTGGTGAATGGACTCAATAACTTAAAATGATGCGAACATCGATATTGTCTAGCGCACGCCCTATGGCCTGTAAATACCTCTGTTATACTCCCGCCCTCGAAATTGTATGTCCTTACTGACTATATAATGCGAGAAAATAAAGCTTATCATTATACGTAGGTAAATGCAACAATGAATCAAATCGAAGCAAATCAAAAACTCATGTTTCCTTCAGTGCTTTGTGTCTGGAGTCGCATGAGAAGACAGAACAGGTTAGTGTTAAACAGAGTGCTGTGAAACTGAGGTAACATGAAGAAACGGAGCAGATCAGTGATTACCAGACTGTGGTTGGCCTTCAATACAATGCAGAGACGCAGAAGGACATTGGGAAACACAGTGCTTTGGGTTTTGGGGTTACATGTCGCGATAGTGGAGGTCACTGATCAGCAGAGTGCAGTTGGCCAGTAATAACATGCAGAGATAGAGCAAGTTACTACCACCTATGGCGCTGTGTGCATGGAGTTATTCATAGAGAAAGAAAAATATATTGCTAACGACATTGTTTGGGTCTGGAGTCACAAACAGAGACAGAACGGGTCAGTGATAACACAACAGGAATGGTCAGGAATTACATGTTGATATAAAGCAGCCAGTGATAGCCAGAATGCAGTTGGTCAGTTGTTACATGCGGAGAAAGGACACGTCAGAGGTAAACACAAATCTGAGAGTCTGGAATCACGAACATGGACACAAAAGATCAATGATAACGACAAGTGCTGTTTGGCAAGATTCAACTGCAATTCGATTAACAGACGCAGCAGGTCAGTGATATCCACAATGTTTTGGATCCAGAGTCACACGCAGAATTAGAGCAGATAAGTGGATACAAAGGTGCTGTGAGTCAGTGCTTTGGGGCTGGAGTCAACATGGGCGGCACGGTGGCACAGTGGTTAGCACTGCTGCCTCACAGCGCCTGTAGATCCGGGTTCAATTCCCGACTCAGGCGACTGACTGTGTGGAGTTTGCACGTTCTCCCCGTGTCTGCGTGGGTTTCCTCCGGGTGCTCCGGTTTCCTCCCACAGCCCAAAGATGTGCGGGTCAGGTGAATTGGCCAAGCTAAATTGCCCGTAGTGTTAGGTAAGGGGTAATATGTAGGGGTATGGGTGGGTTGCGCTTCGGCGGGTCGGTGTGGACTTGTTGGGCCGAAGGGCCTGTTTCCACACTGTAAGTCTAATCTAATCTAAAAATCTAATTAGATCTCACCCGTTTAACGATTAACAATTGTATTGCAGATGCCATCCTACCAAGGCCCGTACAACCGCAGGAGATATCCCTAAGATGGACTTGAATCCTCTCACTGTGAAGGCCAAAATACCATTTCGAGGAACATCTCTGTCGAAGTATCTAAGAGTGGTGTGCTATTCCCAACCATTTCTAGCTGCTTCATCAATGAGTTTCGATCCGTCATCAGGTCAGAAATGGGATGTTCAGCAATGATGGCACAATGTAGAGCACCACTTGGGACTCCTTAGATACTGAAGCAGTCCGCGTCCAAAAGTGCCAAACTTGAACAATATCCAGGTTTGGTCTGAAAACTGGATAGTAATATGCACATCACAAAAATGCCAGACAATATTTATCTCAAACGATAGACACATTACCAGTACTCAATGATGTTCAATGGCATTTCCATCATTGAATTCCCCCTGTTGATATTCTGTGGGTAGTTACTAAGGGAGATTCTAATCACCACTTTATATTCAATATTATAACAATCATTGAGTGAAGACTACTGGTTTCATCATCGACAAAAAAAAAACAAACTGGTCCAGATACATTTATGCAGTGACTATAAGAGCAGGTCAGAGATTGGGGATCCTGCAGAGTGTACCTCGCCTCCTTTCCCCCACACTTTCCCACTCCCTCCAGCCTGTTCACGACTGACAAGGCTCTGGTTTGGGTTGTGATGAAATTCTCCCTACTTGCCTGTATCAGAGCAGCAGTCACGAAGTTCAACTCCTTTGAGTAAAAGGCAGTCTCTTGCTCGACGTCCCACTAAACACCACAATCAAAACTCTCTCCCTCCATCACCGACATGCAGTGACAGAAGTGTGTGTCGGCTGCAAAACACACTACAGAGCCTCCCCAAAATTACTCAGAAAGCACTTTCTAGTTTTGTCCTCAGTTTCACTCCAATGTGTGAAGAGATTGTTCATACCAACACACTATCACAAACCCTCCGATCCAAAGTCTCCAATTAAATTGACTCTGGTTTTCTATAGGGATTCCACAATCAGACAAACGCTGACTTTTGTTCAGGGGACAGCCAGTATCCCTTCCTATCTTGCTTTCGACGCATTTGTGTGCAATTAGGCCTAGGTGAATTGACAGGGAGAAATAACGGGCTGAGAATTCGTCAGAGATTCATAGAGTCTTACAGCACGGAGACAGGTAATTTTACCCTAACTGGTCCATGCCAACCAAAATGTCCATGCACGTGAACTCAATTTCCTTGCACTTGACCAATCCCCTTCTGAGCCTTTCTTGTCTTGTAAATGTTGTTAATGTACCCGCCTCAACCTCTTCAGACGTCACGTGAACAGCAGTCACAATTTCTGTGATTGACACAGATTGGCAGTGTTGTCTTTTCTTTGCAGATAATGTAGCGTTGGTGCAATCCCCATGCTTCACTTCAGATGCTAAACGATTTAAATTGATGATAATTAGTGACTCTGCATTTGCGAGTCTATATATGGTCCGCACAGAAAGAAAGTGAGTCTCACATTCAGGGACAGCTCGTTCTTTAAAACGTGCTGACGTGTTACAGTCTGGATGGCGACTCGTGATCGGACAGTTCAGGTTAAGAAGAAAATAATTAACAACAAAACAACAGCTAAAATTTAGAAATATTTAATCCCCTGAACGCCACTGAAAACAGGGAGATAGAACAAGGGAAGGAGAGAAATGGAGAAATAGCATGAGCAAAAGAGGAGACAATAAGCCTGTTCAAAACAAAAGCAGACATAAACATTTTAATAGGATAATGGCTGATCAGAAATTCCTCACATCTGCTTTCTGTCCCTTCCCAGGTATCTCTCGATGGCCCGATTGTTGAAGAACCTATCTCTCTCAGTCTTAAACATACACAAGGATTCGAACTGAACACTCCCACCACCCCATAAAGAGTGCAAATGTTTCTCAACAATCAGAGAGGCAACTGCAGGAAATTTATTTCAGTCTTAAAATTGCCTTCGTTCTAAGACGATGTCTTATGCTTATAAACTCTCCATGGAAGGGGAAAAATCCTTTAAGCTTTAACTCTGAAATGTAGCTTTAGACTTTTTTCTGTTTCAATAATATGACCTCTCGTTCTTCGAATCGACACTGATTATATTGCCAAAAGTTTTAACTTTTGTTGTAAAGAGGTGAGAAGAATACGCTGGAAGGCAGGGTAGGGGAAGCATACAGAGCGGAGCCGTGATTCAGCTTGGAAATTTGCTGGAGATCTGGAGAGGGAGAAAAAGATAAAAGTGAGAGAGGAAGAGGAGACAGCGTGAAAAGTGTAGGAAGACAAAATGGGCGGGAAGAGTACGAAGGAAAAGAATTTTATTCAGTCCCAGGATGTCTCCCAATATTGATAAGGCAATTGAGTTGATGTGAATGCGGCAAAACCTGTAAATGAAACATCGGTGAGATAATGACTGAATGCTTGTTTTTGGTGAGATTGGTAACTGGGGCCATTGTTTGTTCCTGGATACCAATGGGAGCTCTTTAACCACTGTTCAATTCAAGCTTCCGAGAATGTTAAAATGTGGAGGTTTCAATAACTAGGAGAACAAACATGGATAGTATTGACAAGAGATCTCAATCATTATTGTGGAAACTTATGGCGTGTTGTCGAAGACTCATCAATTCAAGCAAGTTGCTAATTTTGCCATTACACTATTAACTTGTGCTTTGGCGATAGGGCATAGGCTTTGCTGGTGGAGAGAAGAAGTGAGTAAGCATGCGAGTTACTTGTTATAGGGTATTCAGTCTCTCACCTGCCCTTGTAATCACCGTATTGATTGATTAATTTCTGGTTAGTAGTTACCCCGGAACTTTGATTGTATCGAAACCAGCAATAGTAATGCCATTCGAAGTTAATGCTTCCAATGTGTGCGTAAGGCAGTAAATGTGTGTGTGTGATACACAGCGAGAAAGACTATGTGTGTGAGAGAATGTGTTTGTCTGACAGAGAGATTGTATGCGTGAGAGAAAGTGTGTATGATTTAGCCTGTATGTGCAAGTGAGACAAATCGAATCTGTATCCGAGAGGAAATCCATATATGAGTAAGCGAATGTATGTTTGAGCTAGTGTTCATAAAATGTTGTAGGTGTCAGGGTGTACGTATGTGGGGAGTGATATCATGTATATGAGTGTGAGAGAGAAAGTTTATGTGAGAAAGGCAATCTCAGTGCGTGTAAAAGAATGTGTAACTGCATTTCTGAAGGAGTGAGTGGAAGTGGAAGAGTTTGCGTGTCTGTGTGTATATGTAAAAGACTGAAAGAGAAAGAATGTATTTCGGTTCAAGAGGGAGAAATGATTCGTTTGAGAGAGAAAATATGTGTGCACGTGTGACTGTCTGCATGAGACTGTACGTCTGTGAATACGTATATGAGGGAATGATAGATAAAGAATATGAAAATGCGTGAGGGAGATTTTGAATCTGTGTGTAACTGCGAAGGATAGAAGATATGTGTCTGAGACCAAGTGAGAGAGATTGTGTGTCTAATAGTGAGAGGTTGTGTTTGTGTTAGTTTGAGTTTATCAGCGAGCCTGTGTGTAAGTCAGACTGTGCGAGTCAGTGTGCGTGTGTGTGAGTGAGAGAAGAGGGGAGGGAGAAACCGAGAGAGAGTGCGAGAGAGAGAGAGAGAGAGAGAGACAAACAGACAGGCAGACATTTTAATGTGCCCAACATGTGTGTGTGTGTGTGTGTGTGTGTTTGTGTCTGTGTGTCTGTGTGTGTGTTTGTCCATGCGTGTGCACACATGTGTGTGTGAATGGGTAGCAGGGCATGTGGATGTCTGTGTGGGTGGATGTGTGTGTGGGTGTGTAGGTGCGTGTGGAGGTGTATGGTTGTGGCTGTGTGTGTTGTGGGCATGCGTTTGTGTCTGTGTGGGCCATTGTTTATGCATATGTGAGGCTGTAGATGTGTGTTTTGGTATATGTAGGTGTGCAGGTGTTGGTGTGTGTGAGGGTGTGTGTGGGTATGTGTAGGTGCAGGTATGTGTGTTGATGTTAATAGGTTTGTGTAAAAATGTGTTAATGGAGATTTGTGTCTTTGTGTTTATGACTGTGTGAGAGAGAGTGTTTATGTGCATGCACAAAGTGTATGTGTGGACTGGGGAATTGATGTATTGTTGGGAGTGTCTGTGTGTAAGTGGTTGCATGCGAGAGTGAGGGGATTTTCATGTGTGAAAGGGTATGTACATATGTAAGTGTGTGGGTGTGGATGGGTGGTGTGTGCAGTTGTGAGTGGGTATCAATATGCATAGGTCTGCATGTGTGTGTGCCTATGTGTTTTGGGGGTATGGGTGTACGTTTATACGTGGATCTGAGCGTGTGGGTGCGAGTGTGTGTGGCACTGTGTGTGTTTTTATGTGTGTGCATGTGTGGGTATGGTTGGCTGTGTGCGTGTGTGGCGTTGTATGTTATTGTGGGTGTGAGTGCGTGTTTGTGTGTGGGTATAAGTGGATGGATGCGTTTGCATGTATGTGTGTGCATGTGTGTGTGGATGCATATGTGTGTATGTGAAAAAGATTCTCTATGTTGGTGCATGTATTTGCCTGTGAACGTATGCACGTGTACGGGTGTGTGTGTGAATTTGTGTGTGGATGTGTGGGTGGAGGTGCTTGTGTGTATATTTGTGTGTGTATCATTTGATGCGTATGTGTGCATGTGTTCATGTGTGTGTGCTTGAATGGATGGATATGCATGTGTGTGTGTGTGTGTGCGCGCGCACGTGTGTCTATGTGTGTGTCTGTGGGTGTGTGCACGCGCTCACTCATGCGTGCCTTGTCTTGTTTGTGTTTCTGCTTTTTTTTGCATATCTGAACATCCATGTGTGATGATTAACCCCTGCAGACATTCATGAGTCCATATAAACATCTGCAGTGTGCCACCCTGCTCATTGCAGTTTGGAGAGCAAGTCTGATGATGTGGACATCTCTGATGTTGATTCTTGTTGCCTTCGCGCTGGCACAGCCCAACACTGCTGAAAGGGATTTGGGAACAAGTTTTGTTTTGACAGGTCAGTTCAAATCGCAGAAACTACTCTGGTTGTGGGGACAGGGACGATGCAGACGAGTCCAGTCTGCTCATTAAGCCTGCTCTGCCAGGTATTTGGGCAGGACTGCTTTGGGTTTTTTAATGCAGCGGCTTATATTAGTACTGTAAAGGTGTAAAATTCCATCACTATCAAACCCTTCCGAGCTCTCCTTTCGTGGATCACTGTAAACTCAGATGTTTTTTATCGGGATGTAAAGACAGGGAGGCTACACGCGGTATGGTGGCAAGGGGAATAAAACTTTTGCCTCAGAGAATCAGGGACACGGGCTCTGGAGGCAGATTCAATCAAAACCTTCAGGAAGTATTTAATTTGAAAGAAATGGGGAAGAGCAGCAAAATAGCGCGGGGCGGACTGCCTACTTGCACAGCTTGCAAGGAATAAAAGTGCAGAACAGACCCCTTCTGTGATGCACATGAGTCAGTGACATGACGGTGCCTTTAAATCTTCATGCTTTCTCTGTTCAAAGCTCTTTCTTTTCCACTGGAAGACAACTGTAAACCTTAACTTTATGAGGTCTGAGGATATAGAGGCTGAATTAAGTTTTTCAGCCCGATGTATCTGCTTAGTCATTTAAGTCCTGGATCTGATCATGCTCTGCACTATTCAAGGGCCATTTACCCATGACCTTTGAATTCCTTCATGATTATAAGTCTCCCTCAGAGTCTTGAATTACTGAGTGACCAAACCTCCACGGCTCTCCGTACTAGTTCCATGCGTTAGCTCCCGTTAGAAAGACAAACATCCTCCTCATCTTTTCAATTGGTTTTTAATCATTGTCCTATAATTGTGAGAATATGCCGTCTGGTCCTGGACTGTCCCACGAGAGAAAAATAAATCTCCATGTTTCTCCTGCCAAGTCCCCCTTTGAATTTTGTGTTTCAATAAGGTCTCCATTGTTCTGAAATGCTATCCCGACAAACAGCTATCTTTATCTCCTTGTGTTGCCATCTACATACTAACACCTGAAGACCTGTTGAGTAAAGTTCGCACATGTTTGCCATTGCCTTCAGAGCTCCGGACCTTCCTAGCTGCTCTGCCTGAGATCCATATCAAGATGCCTGTGCTCCTCCAATTTTGACTTGATGTGCCCTGCAGCATTTCAACAAGATTGAAATAAATCATCAGCCATGCAGACCTCAAATTATAGAATCCCCCTGTGTCCACCACGTTTTGTCACTATATCTCTCTGTCTTGCTCTCTCGACCTGCTTCTTTCCTTAATTCATCATCGCTATCCCTCTTTCTCTGTCTTTCACTGTGTATGCACGTCTCTATTCTCTCTCTATTTCGTCTATCCCTTTCCGCAGTTCCATCTGTATCTCTATCTCGACATTTGCTTTTCACATCTTACTCTTTCGTTCTCTGTTGCTCTCTGTCTCCCCCTCTCTCTCTGTCTCTATCTGCTAAACTCTTTATATTTTTCACTCACTCTCTCACTATTATGTGGCTGTCACCATCTCTCTCTGTCGCTCCTCCTTTAAAACATTGCTGCAAACAAAATGATTTTGAGACAAATCATGGTCACCTGTCCCATGAGCTGCTTATGTGCCTCATGAACGTTTTAGTCACATGCTCCTGTGATGCATCACTGGACAGTTTTTGACATAATTTCCTCAATTAGGAGCTGCATGGAACTCCCAACATTATGCTCCGAACAGTCTTATTGCACTCAGTGTAATGTGAAAATTTCTGTTTTCCAAATTGAAATGATCCCAGCTTCTGGTCATCCTGAAAATGTAAGGTCCCACACTGAAACCTGGTTTGATAGGCCGTACGGGTGACATTATTTTCATTGTACTAACATCGAAGCCTGTCAAAGAACAGGTTCATCAGTGGCTGCCAGTGTGGGTTCAAGAGAAATACAGCAACATAATATTTTAACGCAGAGAAAGCAAACAAGTATCTTACACAGCAGAAACATTGTCACGTAAATGTATTTCCAGCGATTAGAAAGTTTCATCCATTTAACTGCAGCAATAATCGAAAGGATTATCACCTCTCAGCAAACCGTTGCCATTGTCTCCAGAGTAAAGTTTTGGCTTGAACTGTGAACTTCGTTTCCGTTTCGCATAATGGTGCATCTCCAGTTAATGTATCGCTCCTGAGAACCTTAAAATAAGCTTGGAATGCTGCTGACTTATTCCTTAACTGTTTTTTTTAAAATAATGTATTCAGAAAGCATTGGATACACATTAAGATGTTTAATAATATTACAGAAAGAGATACTTGAGATAATACCTCAGAATGGATAAAAGATATGGCTAACGAATAGAAACCAGAGAGTCGGGACAAGGGGATAATTTCAGGGTGGCACACTGTAACTCGGGGGCTGCCACAGGGATCAGTGCTTGGGTTGCGATTACCTCAAGTCTACATTAATTACTTGAACGAGAGAGGCGAATGCACCAAAACCAAGTTTGCGATGGAATTGTGATACTCTGGAAGACAAATCGTTTGGATCATGTAAAGAGACTACAGAGGGACATAGAGCAGCTATGTGAATGTGGAAAACCGGAGGTTGCGACATAATGTGGGGAAATTTGAGGTTGTGCATTTTGACAGGAAAAATAGAGTAGCTGAAAGTTGTAAAATAGAGAAAGAATTCAGAACATTCTGGAACCATGTGATTAGAGGAGCTCCATACATGAATTTCGAAAATATTGCATCAAAGTGCAGTGTTTACGAGGGACAGCAACTGAATTGTGATTTTTATTTCAAAGGGAATGTCGTGAACAATTCGTGTAGTTTTGCAGAAATCGTGCAATGCACTGGTCAAACTACGGCTCTACATGGCTAAAATATTTAACTCTATTTAACCCCGCAAATACAGATTGGCATTGGAAGCAGGACACAAAGGATCGACTGCTTGGCTCGAGCATGGAGGAATCTTCATCAAAGCCGTGGTTAAGAAGATTGAACAAACTCTATTTGGACTTAGATGAATGAAATGAGATCTCATCGTAGTATACAATATTCTGACAATTGAGCACAATTCCACTTTCCATTTCTCTCAGTCGTAAAGATTTGGAACATTGTACAGAATTCTGATCTGCACCGCACACACTTCGACCACTTTGGGAACACAGCACGCAGTTCTGTTCACCATATCCTTCACTTGCATCAAACATTAAGCACGATGCACATTTCTGGTCTCCGTATCACTCGGCTAGATCACATTTGGATCTCTATGTGCAGTCCTGGATCTCCATGATCCTCTGTCAGAGGTTACTGCAGAATTCCCTTCTCTACATGTTTTTGTTGGTGCACACGTGGAGCACGCTGGATAATTCCGCTTTCAATATTTCTCTATTATTCTACACTACACTGTTCTCTTCGATGTATCCTTGCTTCAGCTTATTTTGAGCACTGACTGTTTGTAATAATGAATCATAATAATAATAATGTTTTCTATTTTCCAGGTATCGACAACGGATGTAGACTTTCAGGGGCAAGGTGTAAATATCACCCCTGTAGCGCAAATGAGACTACACTGAAAGGGTTATGCGTCCCCGGCACGTTCTGCTGTTTGAAAAACTGAGAATGAGATCACAAAGGGTCTTGCAGGGCGAGGCATGACTGAGATCCGACTGATGCTCGCTGCCAAATCTCAGATTCGGGTTCTGGTCAATTGCATCGAATCGTAGCATTCTGACCCACTGCTCCCGAAATGTTAGAATAAAGCTCAATGCATTGATCACTGCATCTTGTCTGACTCGTATTTCTCACTGGAATCAGGGTGTTTCCACGTTTACGGGGAGCGTTTTGGGTGGGACTGGTTCGTGGTGGTGTGGAGGGGCAATCAGTAAGTAGAAATGCACGCGTTGATATCTTGCTTCTCGTTTTCCGTTACATTGACTGTGTTATCGCTCAGTGCCAAACTTCCAGATTCAAGCAACAGCATTGCTTCGTCGAGGCAGCCCCAACACGAAGGACACGCTCATCACGATGTCGAGAGTTGTCCTGTCCCATCAGATGGGCGGTGTGTAAGCAACCCGTCGCACCGTTGAACACTTTGTACTAAGGAAGAGGGCACTGTCAGATTGCCAGGGAGAAAGGACTGTCACATGTCGGTGTTAACGAAGTGGACTCAGTCAAAGGGTCAGCGCTGACCTGTCAGAGAATTAGTGTTGAGGAAGCAAGCACTATTGCATGGTCAGCACTGAGATTGTGGGCATTGTTCGAAGGTCATTGTTGAGCAAGTGGAGTGCAGCATTGCTAGGGTGTCAGTGCTGAGGGTGTTCCATAGTCGGAAAGGTAGTGTAACAACAGTGCCACACTGGAAAAAGATCAATTCCGAGAGAGTAACACACTTTCAGATGGGCAGTGCTGAGGGATCTCTCCACTGTGGACGGTCAGTGCTGAGGGAGCTTTGCAATTTCGGAAGTTCAGTGCTGAAGCAGTGCAGTCTTGTCAGATGATTAACGATGAGGAAGGTGCACCGTTGGAATGTCATTGCTGAAGGAGTGGGCCCTGTCACAGTGTCAAGGCGGAATGAGTGGCACACTGTCAGAAGGTAAGTGCTGACGGAGTGGTGGACTTTCGGAGGTTCAGTGATGAAATATTGAGCAATGTCGGGGAAGGATGGAGGAGAAAGTGAGGTATGCAGATGTTGGAGATCAGAATTGAAAATATGTTGCTCGAAAAGCCTGCTGGACACACTTTCCTCATTCCTGATGAAGGGCTTATGCCCAAAACGTTGAATTTCCTGTTCGAAGGATGGAGATCAGTGTTAAAGGAGTACAACACTGTTGAAGGGGCTGTGCTCCGAGGGGCCTAAATATGTTGAATAGTTTACCATAAGAAGGAGTTGCGGCTGGGCCAGTCAGCATGTTCAATGCTGAGATGGAGAGACAGATTTTTAATCAGAAAGTGCACCGTGGGTTAACGGGCAAAAGCAGAAGAGCAGGCAAGGATGATCAGATGAACCACGACACATTGAATGGGTGAACACTCTTGATCGGCCGAATGGCCTACTTCTGCTTCGGTGTTCACAACCATTTTGAGATCGTTCTCCACGAGGAACACATACATTTCCCAAATCTCTGTATCGACATCTTTCTGGGGTCCAGTGTAGGAATGGGTATCATGATCAGCAGTTTGATCCACTGAAATTCAGATGCAGATATTGAAGTGCCAAGGCAGTAAGATGGAGCATACCCAGATTGTATCAAATGTTAATCAAAGAAGGACGTCTCTCAAATTCGGGGAACACACTCAGACCAATGATACTGTTCCTTTTCTGTCTTCATATGGCATCAACCAAAGTCCAGACAGGATACACACTCAGCCCTTTGTCGAAGTGGGGCAGCGGTGAGTAACCACTATGCAGGTATCGTGAGGAGAGTCATTGCATGTTCGCACCACATCTCACTTGGCATTGTACTGTTCTGAAACACGATCGCAGAGTTAGTATTTCGAGTCCTTAATCCGAGAAAGGAGGGCTCCTCATCTTGTTGCAAACGTATTCAGTTCGGAACAACTCAGTTCCAGCGTATTCGGAATGATCTTGTGCAGAAATGCTTATTGCAGCACCCCAATGCTGAATAGCACTCTGCAAGAAGAGACTTCAGACAGGACCTGTTCGTCTTCAAGCAAACAAGGTTAAGTAGGATATTCCATTAATGTTTCTGAGTCAAGAAGGTTGACAAGCCGGATTGAAAAACTATTGGAAAAACTACCAGCGATGGAGAATCTGAAATCAAAGTTCAAAATCAGTGTGATTAGCGTCTGCAATGAATTGGGATGGATGGTGACCCAAGGCAGATAGAAACAAAGTGAGAGAAACCGAGCAGAGGACCGAGTCAGAGAGATAGAGTGGCAGATAGAGTAAGAGATACAGAGTTTCAGACAGAGGTAGGTAGACAAAGGTTGAGCTCAAGACAGGCTATGTGAGAGGCAGAGAAAGAGAGATGGAGAGAAAACGTGGGACAAAGCGAAAGAGGGAATGGAACAAAAAGACGTAGGGGGCATCTCCTCCAAGACTTCCATTTCCCCGGTCCCTAACACCTCATCCTCACCATGGACTGATGTCCCACGGAACCTCTAACCCCCTTGACTCGGGCCTTCAAGCCTTCCATTTCTTCCTCTCCAGACCCCACCGCCAGAACACTTTCACTAACACACTCATTCGTTTGGCTGAACTGGTCATCACACTCAACGCATTCTCCTTTTAATCCTCCCATTTCCTCCAGACTAAAGGGGTAACCCGGTGCAACAGCTTGGGCCCCAGCTATGCCTGTCTCTTCGTCAGCTGCGTGGAACAGCCCATCTTCCGGAGTTACACCAGCAACGCTCCCCAACTTTCTCCTCTGCGACATTGATGACTTCATTGGCGCCTTCTCGTGCTACCGTGATGAGGTCAAACAGTTCATCAACTTCACCAACACATTCTACCCTGACCACAAATTCACCTGGACTATCTCTGACATCTGCTTCCACTACCTCAATCCCTCTGTCTCCATCCGCGAGGGCGCACTCAACACTGACAGTTTTCACAGACACACTGACACCCACAGGTTCCTGGATTGCACCTCATTCCATTCTACCTCCTTCAAAACGCTATGCGTTATTTTCAATTCCTCCACCTCCGCCGCATCTGCTCCCAGCAGGACCAGTTCCATTACAGAACACAACAGACAACCTCCTTCCTTGAAGGTTCATAATTCACTTCCCATGTGTTTGAAGATACCCTCCACAGCATCTCATTCACCAACCGTACCTATGCTCTCGACGCCCACCCCTCCAACCGCAACAACGACAGAAAACCCCCAGTCTTCACTTTCAGTCCACGAACGTCCGCATAATTCGTATCATCTACCGACATTTCCGCCGCATACAAACGGACTCCACCACCAGGGATATACTTCCCTCCCTATCGCTATCTGCATTCCACAAAGACCGTTCCCACCGCGACTAAATTGTCAGGTCCATGCTCCCTAATAAGCTAAACTCCACTCCTGGCATATTCCCCTGCCACCGCAGGATTTGCAAACCCTCCTACTTCACCACCCTCCGTAGCTCCGTCCAAGGCCACAGAAGAGCCTTCCACATCCATCAACATTTTATCTGCAGTTCCACACGTCATTTAGTGTATCCCATGCTCCCGATGCAGTCTCCCCTACATTGGGAACTCTGGGCGCCTTCACGCAGAGTGCTTTAGCGAACATCTCTGGAACATCCGCACCAATGAACCCCACCAAGCTGTGGCCGAACACTTCAACGCCCCGTCGCACTCTGCCGAGGATATGGGGGTACTGGGCCACGTCCATCGCCACTCTCTCACCACCCGATGCCTGGAATAAAAACACCATATAGTCTGCCTTAGGACCATTCAAACCGAGGGCATCAATGTGGACTTCACCTGTTTCCTCCTTTTCCCTGCCCCCACCTTACCCCAGTTCCCAACGTCCAGCTCAGCAAAGCCTTCGTGACCTGTCCCACATGTCAATCTTCCTTCACACACATCTGCACCACCTTCGTGTCCGATCTATCAACTATAACCCCACCTCCATCCAACTACTACAACATCAGCTACCTTCTCCTCAGCTCCAACTCCTTCCCATTTATCTCTGCACCCTCGAGGCTCACAGTCTCATTCCTGAGGGCTCCGAGCCGAAACGTCGATTTCCCTGTTCCCCGGAGACTGCCTGACCTGCTGTGCATTCTCATGTTCATCGTCTGCTGACTTCATTCTCTCCAACAGACATATAGTGACAGACAGAGAGAAAGGCAGAGTGAAAGACCAATTAAAGAGCGAGACAGAAGGTCAGAAAAATATAAAAGGTAACAGGAACAGAGACGAGAGAATAGGAGATACATACAGTGATAGAATGGGCAAATGATGCAAGACAGAATGAGAGAGACTGGATGAGAGACGTCGAATTCTTTGCTCATATGATCATTCCTTTATTATTGTTCTCTTCCTGGTACCAGGATGGAAGGCTCAACATCTCACCTGACCCTTGCAGTGGAGCTTTTGGAGATCATACCCTGGGACCTACGACCTGATCCATTTTGCCCTTTGTCCTGTCCAGTCTTGGAAGACCTGACCAGGACAATTAGCAAATATTCTTCTTCCTCCTTGGACTACTGGAAATGTTTCAGTTCATTGTTATTTCTTTAATATTGCAATTCTCATTAAACATCACAACTGGCAGTTGGATTAGGCCACTCGGCCCATCGAAACTGAACTATCACTCAGTCTGAAACTGGCTAGATTAAAAAATGGACTGAGAGAGGAGAAAACAAACACACAAACACACATGCACACACACACACCACACACACACACACACACACAATACACACACAAACTCACACGTATGCATACACATGCTCTCACACACCGTCACAGGCAAACACTTGCTCGGGCTTACGGATGCATACCTTGCATACAGATGCATTCGCACACACTAAACATACACACTCACGCACACACAGACGTACCCAGGCAGACCTCCCACATACACACATACGCACACAACCACACACACCCACATTTATTATCGGAAAAACCAAACACCCAATCACTCACACACACACATCCAGAGACAAAGACACACATACACATACACGTACGCACACATCCACAAACGCGCACACACACATACTCACACAAATGTCAACAGCATAAATAGGTAATTTTTCCATTGCACCTGCTTCAAACTTCCACATGATCAATGCTGATCCTGCCATTTATGGAATGATGGGCAGAGACACACAAACGACAAATGAAAATCATTGAATTCCATGTTTGGATGGAGACTGGACAACAGAACACGTCAGAGACAGAGGTTTGTTGGAACAGCTCTGCAGCAGTTGAGAGTTTGTTCGCTTAACTCCTTTCATTCTCACTCTGTTCTGTTCATGAAATCATATTCAGAACCAAAATTGTTGGACACTTTAATGGGTGCATATGTAAAATATGTTGAGGCTTCTGGCCTAGTCCATAACACATGGATAAGTATAACGGTGAATGTATTCAGATTGTATGACACCTTTTGCTGATGGAAATTGCAATCGTACGAATAATGGCAGCGTGCCGTCCAGGAAGATGCAGAAGTGATGCAAACACAGCAGCACTCGAAGAATGGCTGAGAAACAACTGATGGACGAATATATTTGGTAACCAAACAGAGTCGCCGTGCTCTTTTTTTCTGGTTTTCCATTTGTAGAAGTATTACGTGCCTTGGTCATATTTGACCATGTGTGATTAGTTCACAAACATTTCCTTCTTGTAGATTTGTTCCAATCTTCAAGCAATATTTTCTCTCAAAGATGCCTTTTATTGCGCAAGACGTGATCTTATGGTAATAAGATATCGTCTTGTTCAATAAAAGACATATTTGAGAGAAATTATTGCTTACAGAGGGGGAACAAATTTAGCAATCAACGAATTTCGTGACAAAATAGGTTAGTGGTGTTTAAAATGTCACTATTTTACATCTTTTCGCGATGGCTACAGCAACTGAAACCTTCTTAGCAGTATATTTCTGTGAGTCAAATCCCATGACCATCGATTTGATTGTCCCTAGAATCATATGCGACCAGACAGGTTGTGAGCTGATATCAACTTTAGTCTGGGTAGATCTTACACAGAATTCATTCATGAACTATTCTGTTGAATACTCTGAGATACACCGAGGATGGTTCAGATTCTGAAAGCAGAAATACGACAGAATAAAAAATCTACACCATTACATTGCCGACTGGACCAACTGTTCATTCTCTGCATTTTATTTTGGAAGCTGCAATGAATACGCGAAGTGACAACTGAGATGGGGAGCCAGTGAGTATAAAAAAGCAAATCAAAATATCAGAATATGTTCACTTACCCATTAGACAGATTGGACATTTTTAAGCCCTGAGCAACTATCAGAGGTGGTGAGTCACCCTGTATCTCAAAGAATCAGTTGTTCGTTAGTTGCCATGGACAAAACACAGAAACAATTGACGAAGATGCATAATGTGTTCCTGAAGCATTGGAGAAGACGATATAGCCCAGAGAACAGTCATATCGCCAGCTTTCTTGAAATACTGAGACCGACATGGCCGAGTGAATGTCGGGACATGGGAAGATTCGGAGTTCGGAGCAAGAACAACCACCACAGTGGGAGGTTCTCAAGATGCAGGAAAGGAACAACTTAGATAGCTCAGAGGGTTTCAGCTTGAAAGAGATTAAAGAGGTATAATGCGCTCTCAGATGGATGTGGGGCACCAGAAGTCAGCCGAAACTGACTTCTCAATTGAATTACACTGTCAATATTTGTGGCTAACTTCTAGTGCCCCAAATATTGACAGTGTAATTCAATTTAGAAAAATTCACATTGCTGCTTCGGTCAGAAGAAACCATGTTTCTTCTTGCATTTCAAATTACTGTGTCTGTTCAATCTACTGTTCCAGCCAAACGAAAAAAAAGTTCCCTGACTTTATTTTTTAAATGACTGATTCATGCAATTGACTGGCTCTCCGGAGAAATGGTGCATGTATAAATATCGATTGCATTCCATTGCCACGGCTGTGGCTACTCAGAATACTCCACTGTCTCCCGTAATCACTCACTTTCACTCAAATTGGGGAAGCTTGCAATTCTGCTCGTGAGAGATTTATTCTACTTGCAGCAGTACCTATTCCTGTTAACTTGATCTGTTTAGCCATTTTTTCCTAATCAACCTGTTCACAGATAATTTCAGAAACGTCTGAAGTCGGCAGGACATGACTCAATGTTTCTCACTCCGTGGGAACGGGCACAGCCACCATCCCACAAGACAGCCTGATTGGTCAATATGCTCTCTCTGTGTTGAACCCTGTCATCTCTCCTTCTGCATATTCGTATATTGAGTCAATATACCAATTTCCGTCCTACTAAGTTTTCATAATAACAAATTTGCAGAAATCAGGCATTGTTGTGTTATTCAATGTTGTCTTCTTCACGTAGCGACCTTGGCCACAATTTGGATTCTCTCACAAAGAAAATGTGGTCTGTATACAACTGTATACATGTTGACCATCGCAATAACAGATATACTGGTCCTGATCAATAATGCAATACTCTATCGCATCTTCAATTAACAATTTCCTTTTTCATTACTGTCCCATACTCGTGTTTGCAGAGTCATTACATACGGGTTCGTGGTCACTCCCGAATTATCTGTTTAGTGCATTGTTGCTTTCACATTTTACTGGTTTGTCGTGATCTGCTGCCAGACATTTCAAACTAAAACATTGCACAAAGAAATCCACAGTCACTCTTGTCATAGCTATCACGGTTGTGATCGTACTGCAGGAAGTGCCAGTTTCGTTTGCTTATGACTATAAACAATATACAGTGGGCTTCCCGGTCGAGGCAGTAACCTTTCCCTCTTATAATGGTGCAGATTATGTCTGACTTCACAGTGCCTGTTTGATTTGGATTCTTTTGGCTCTGATTGCCTTGCTTAATTCATTAACTGTCCAACTTGGAGAACTGGCGAATTGAAGTGCACTGAACTCCAGAACTCCAAGACTGGGAAGCAAAGCGCCTCAGAAATGGAGAACTGTAGAAAATGCATCAGTGTATTATTCTCAATATCAGTAACCTTTCTCTATCTCTGGTTGACAAATTCCTTGAGTCTAGCTCTTTCCAAAATCACATGCACCGTTTAGTATAGAGGCAAGGTCACAAATTCTGAATTGATCATCACAGAAATGGGAGGTAACATGACGTATTTTGGTTGCTTTCTAAATCTTTACATTTATGCAGTGACACAGAGCAAATGCAGTGCAGATTTGAAAAAACATGGCAAAATATCCGTGTGTATTAATTCGAACATATGTTTGATAGAGGTCGACAAAACGAATTCTGTCGAGAAATGCTTTCACCAACAATGTGGTACTTCAAAGTCTTTCTCCATCAGAAAGCATCATTGTTTCTGAGAAAATAAAACATGGTTCATTTTTCCATTCACATTTCTTCGAATTATCAGAGCACCTTTGCTATGCATATTGTTTTCTGTTTTCCCAATTACTTATTGAATGAAGACCACCTCGTTCACTAAACAAGGCACACAATGCAGCCAGAGGCTTCAGATAACCTGATGTTAATGAATCCAATGAAAAATAGAGGACTTCATTGCAGCCATTGAAATCGAGAACGTCTACATGAAACCATCAATTCCGTCGCGTTGAATCATAAACTTCAGCATGGTATATATACATGTCTTGACAATTCACTTGGGCAATGCGTAAGAATATTGGAATGTGTGGGCACAATATAGGAGAGAACGTAACAATGACAATAATTGACAGGATACTTGTCACATGATTAACGGCATCTGTAGAAAACAACGCACGCTCAGTCAATCGATGTTCCACCTCACTTGTTTGATATTAGATATTTCTTACACTTGGAATATTGCATTCACTCTAACTGCAGTCTCTCGCGAATTGTGATTGGTCCAGTGACATCTTCAGTGACATTATAAAAATATGAAATAGTGGACAAAATCAACACTTCCAGCACTTTAAGAGAGGAGATAAAACAGCTAGAATGTTTTAAAGAAAAGTGACCCTTTTTCAGAATGGTTGAATATCATTTTGCGTTTTCTCTGCATAAGTTGTGAAATAAATGATATCAAAATGCATTAAATGAGTCTTTCAGCATAGTGATTTTAAAATGTCTGTTTGATATGAAATAACTGCAACTCAAACTGCAATCACAAATAATTCAGATAAAAATAGAACTGATTTTAATTATTTAGTCATCAAAACAGAAAGTGTTAGAGTAACGAAATAGTTCTGCTGGATTGGCAGAAAAATACACAGGTAGTGTTTTGACACGAATTACTTTTCGTCAGCGGTTTTCCCTTCCATTCTGAGGGAGAAAAATGTCGTTTTTGCCCCTGAGGCGCTTAAGTTGCAATTAAAAATGACATGCCGCTTTAAAAATTTCACAATGTCATTCTTGGTCACCTTGCCTTTACCTGTTAAGAATATCGGAGAAAGAGAATGGGTGACAATTATAATAACCTGGATGATGTATGACGAGCAAACTCCTGAAATCCAGTCATTCTACTAACATAAACGACATTTTGCAATAAAATCAGAAATTATGACAGTATCTCCTTAAAGATCACTTGCCTAAAATACAAATGTGAAGAGTTCATGAGGAGCCACAAGAAAACCAGTTCACAATGGCAAAACCAATATGTATTCATACTCCACTATGAAATCATAGATCGACACAGAGGTTTTTAAAGTCTTTGTGCAGAATCTATCTGTACTGACAGAGTTAAAACTGGGTTGAATATGAACATGCTTTCTGAAATTTGAGTGATGTTTTGCGGAAGTGAAAAGTGATCAATTCTCCTCTCTCCTTAGTGACTGGATGATAACGGGTGTAGAACATAAGTGAAGAAAATTCTCAAACAAATACAGAGAAACAGCTCAGCCAAACTTTCGTACACAAAGATTCATCGACAGCTAAATACTGCTCCATATAAAATCTCTCCCATGATTTGAAGGAAACGGAAACGAATCTTGGTTCGGACAGATATAGAACCATTGACTGTATTACAACTCTAAGCAGGCAATTGAAGACTGTAAATCTGTTCTTTGGAGCAATACAGACAATGCAAAGACGACACAATTTTCAGAAGCATGGTCTTACGTTAATAAGTTTCACTGTGTGGACTAGAATTTGTTGGCCAAATTGTCGGATGGACGTTAAGAGTTAACCACGTTGCTGTGGGTCTGGAGTGACAGGCACAAAAGACAAATTAAGCCGACAGTTTCCACAAAGGATATGAGATACCAACGGTATTGTTTTTTCAACAATAGTCCTGAATTCAAATATTTACACTCCTCATCCCCGACCCCGACACCCATCTTCCCATCTCTGCTGAATTGAGTTCAAATTCCCCATTGAGAATTGTGCTAAGGAAGTGTTACTGGATATAAAATATTAATATCTCTCCATAGACACTGCGAATTCTATCGTAGTCCTGCCGCATTCTGCACTGCAGAGAATGATCTGTCTGTGTTGCAGTGAGATCATTCAGCTTTGTGCTGGCCTTACACTCGTACAAAATCAATTATATTCCTTTTCTTTTCAGGGAACGAAAGCGGTTCTGACCCACACAGTTCAGAAGTACATCAATTGCATTAATAAAGAGAGTCATAAAGATATATAGGCAAGTAACTTCCTGAGGCAACAGGTTTCTATGAAATTGCACTTCCTCGGTTTGTTACAGTTTTCATAGCTTCTATTTTATTCTCATCTGCGGAAAGTGGATTTATGTAAGTAATTCGGATGAAAGAGCACGAACAATACTCTGGCAATTGCAAACTGCTGTTTAGTGACAAAATGCTCCTATTCCCCCAGGAATACATAGGGACGCTGCCAGTGTTTGATCTGTGTAGTCTTAATTGCAATTCTGCCTTTGTAGCACTCTCGGGGCTCACGAAGTAAACTTGATGCTGTTTCCTTTTGGTTCCATTTCATTCGCTGAGCTTGCTGGCATTGAGGAACATGGACAATATGCTCCAGGAATAAAATGGCTCACGCGCTGGTTAACCAGTTTTGCTGATAGGTACTTTTATCATGACTGGCTAAATGACCCGAAATAATCTGAGAGTGTGCCATGTGGGAAAGTGTTTGATTGAAAATGTCAAAGTACTGTATTTTGGAAATGCATGCACTCAATTCCACAAACCATCTGGTTTCACGGTGGAACCATTAGTGTAATGTATTCTCAAGTTTGGTTCTCAGTTTAGACTCTCCACCACATTCTAACCCCAAAGCTACATCTCTCCCGTTTATGCCTCGCATTTTTCAAACACGAGAAACAGCTTAATGACCAGAAAAAAACAAGGAGTGTACGATTTTAGGGCGATGAAGAGAGTCAGAGAGAACCTGAAGTGTGATCCCAAGAATAAAAAAAACTTACTGTTTATGATTGCAGATAATTTTGACCTGGCATGGTCGATATTGTCAGTGATATCTTTTGTTACCAGATGTATCGTTCGGAATGTCAGTCAATGTCATTACTTTGTGCCAGAATCGGGCTTCTTGCTGCAGATCCTCAGCTGCTGGACAGAGCCTGCGCTGCATGCTGTGACCCAGATTACGTTCAGACAGCAGCTGAAGATTAAGTATCGTCAAATCAATCAATCGATCATAAATCACTAATTTAATAATTAAATCCAGAAAAGTCTGAGTTTTTAAAAATTGCAGCAATGACGCTGTCTGTCGCTGTATTAAATCTCTTAAGGTACTACTGCCTTGTTTCAATCTTCCAGCACATGATACTTGGACCTTTAAATTGGTCTGCCGTCTTTGGGTAAAAAGCAAAAGGGGCACCATTCGATCGGTCTGCCATCGTACACACTCTTAATCCATAGAATACTTTTGCTCTCCAATTTGCTTGACTCTTTACATTCGTCTATTCCTCTTGACATCTGTATTTCTTCTTCCTTCCTGCCTTCCTCTCCATCATTGATCACCAACTCGCTTTCTCTCTATATTTCCATCGCTCTCTATTCTTCCCTCTCGCCCTCTTCTGTTTCTACAGCGAATTTTTTTCCAACAGCAAAGAACAATGCAGATCAGGAACAACCCCTCCGCCCCAAAGCCTGTGGCGACAAATTTTACATTATCTTCAGTTGCAGGTTCTGTATTCGTTCTTTCCTTTCCTAATCATGCATTCGTCCAGTGCTTCTTGAATGCTGCTGTTGTGTTTAGTTCCACAACGCCTCCGGCCGCCTGTTCCAGGCACTCAACAGCATTTGCGACAAGGACTTGCTTTGCAAATCTCTTTTAAAGCTACCAACAATCCCCAAAGTCTCTCCGCAGCACAGCCCCGTCCTCCTACCACGTCTGGAACGTAAGTCGCTTCATAAACGGACTCTCCAAAATGTGAAAAAAGTGTCATAAATTCCACACGATCCATGCATTCACAATTTTTTGAACATCTATCAAGTCGTCCACCAACCTTCTGCATTCCACTGGAAACAAAGCCAGTGTATGCAAACATTCTTCACAGCTAACATTGCCCATACTGGGCAAAATCCCCGTAAAACTTTACTGTATGCTCCCCAAGGCATTCTGGTAGAGTGGTGAAAAGAACTGTGCGCAATATTAACAAGTGTGACCGAACCAAAATTCGATAAAATTGCAGCATAACTCGTCCATCCTTATATTTGTTTGCCTCTTCCAATGAAGCAAAGCACAGCATGGGCCTTTCTTTTCAAGCATAGGAAGGGTATGTTAGTGATGGAGCGAGTACAATACAGGATTACAGAAATGATGCATGTTCTTCAGATTACGATATGAGGATTTTACAATTGAAGCATTTTGACTCTAGAATTTAGAAAGGTAAAGGTTTGATCGAAATCTTCACGTTGTCAATGGGGTCCGAGTGGGGGGAGGGGAAGGGTGGATAAACCTAAATTTATTTTGCGGGTTGGACATGCTGTAAGTGTTGGCTTTGTCTGACATTTAGAGCCAGAGATGTTGCGAAGCACTTGTACACATGGAAGAATGAAACGATCCTGCACAAACAAGAATGAATTCTCAATGAGTTGTTAAATTTTTCTTGTCCAACAACACTAAGGATTATGGACAAAAAGCAGGAATGCGGAGTTCATCAAGAGAGGCAACCGTTACGTCGGTGAATGGTGGAATGTGCTTGAAAAGTTCAACCGACTCCTCCTATCTTGTGTTCATATGAAACTCTGCTTTATTGCATGGAACCAGGAGGTTACTTTTTGTCTCACCAATAAGTGTTATTTGACTTTCAGAGATCGGGAATAATAGAACACACTATGATCTGGAGCTGAAATCTGTTACGCATGCATTTTCGACAGAATTGGATTGGATAAGTCTAATCCCACCTCTGACATATTTATTTCAAAACTGTGAGATGTCGCAAGAGCACCATCCAAGTTAGCATCGACATTTTCGGTGCATGTGCTTGACTTCGGCATCAAAACCACCTATATCCAACTGACCCTAAGATTGCCACAAATTTTTGTTTCTGAAAAATATCCCAATTCTTCCAAATTTCTTATTTCGTTGAATCATTGGTCTTGAATGTCATCTTGACTTTAATTGAACTGTGCCCAATCTCTCTGCTATAGAAGATTTCCTTCACTGGGATGTCTTTAGGAAAGAGGCCGTTGCGATTGAACCCGACGATACGTCTACTGACATATGAAGGGTATTTGGAACCTTTGCTTCCTTCAACAACCTGCATGGAAAACATGATTAGTTGGAGGAATAATGGTGGGCAATGGATTTGAAATAGTTTCTTTTTCACTGGCCTGGCATCGCGCTGATATCGGTTAACTCCTGGTCTTCTCCCAAAGGAATTGTTATGGTCCAGAACATACCAGAACATCTCCAAATAGTTTAAGACTGCTGTCTAAACGGGATGGTTTCCTTACTTTAAGGCAAATGTAAGGTACCGTGTTCCAGTTACGATGATAATGGTCAAATTACTCAACATTAAGCAAAACAAAATTTATTCAAGCACTATTGTTGAAAGACAACGGCCAAATGAAGAGCTGAGAATCACTTTAGTCAATTGGAAAAATTAACAGTGTATTGGATGCAGTAAATCTTACTGATGAACTGTTCTGATATAGTAACATGCCATAAACAAACCGCTTTGCCAAAAAACGCACATTGAGAAGTCTGATTCCCTCACACGCGATGTCTACAGCAGAAAGAGAAACGCCAGATTCTGGCTGCACACGCGAACGGGTGAAAGATCTCTTCTCATTCTGGTGAATTTAAGACGTAAAAACAATCAAGAAACGCTAACCTGCGAGACCAGGACACACCCATTCAGGCTGCTTCTATTGTTCCAGCTATTTATAAAACCAAGACCTGACAAGCCATTCACAATACCACGGACGGTTCTGCGCCTCTGGTTCAACCTATTTCTCAACAGGAACCACGATACAGTACACATTCTATAGGCACGCCATTATCTCAACATGGTATCACTTTTCCTTGGATGCTAACACTCACAACCGTACCTCTCCACACACACCACTGCCACAAATCAAATGCTCGTATCCCTTATTTTGGGGGCGCGGGGCGTGGGGTGGTCATTTATACTTTCTCAATCACCTCTCTCAAACCTCTCATCTGATGCCCAGAAGAAACTACCCTTTCGAACCTATGAGCAAGATCATAACAAGCCTACTCTGCCATTCAGTAAGGTCACGGATCATTTGATTTCAAACTCGTCTCTGCGCTCAGTAGCAGCGTCTGTACAAGGTAGGCTTGCAACATAAGTGGAGTGGCGACAATAGCATGTTGAAAATACAGAATCCTACAGGCACTCAGTCACTGCTTGTCAACAACGCCCAAGTAGGGAGTATGATGGAATACTCCCCACTTCCCTGGAGGAGTGCAGCTCCAATAACACAAAAGAAGCTTGTTCATATTCGGGAAATGTTTGGGAAACACATTCACAAGCATCCGTTCCCCAGACCACCAACGCTCAGTGTCAGCAAGAAATTCGCCAAAACGTCTTCAGATAGCACCTTTCGAAGCCACGACCATTTCAGGTGGTCCCTCTGGAATTATAGGAATGGCAGATGCATATGAATACCTCCAAATGTAAGTTCCCCTTCACGTCATTCACCATTCTAACCTGGAAATATATCACTGATCCTTCAGTGCCAGGAGAAAATACCCTGCAACTGCCTTCGTAATTACACAGTTCCTGTACCAGCTCAACAACACCTTCTGAAGGAACAGTTAAAGACGGACAATTCATGATTTTTTTTCAGCCAGTGACACCCACAACTGTGAATGAATAAGATCAAGTTTTGCTGTTCTGTTTATGTTGATCTATGTCGAGGAGAATCAGCTCTTTACTTGTTTGGACACCGACATACTTACACATCTTCATCCAGGATAGGTGAGCACGATGACTGTCCGACTAAGGCATCTGCAACATGGATCATTTTCCACTTGGGAAAAATAAAAAAAACAAAAAGATTGAAATGTTTGTCTTGAAAAATTGACAGTACATCATTCCGTCTTGCAGTCAAATTTGCAGCGTCGATTTGTTGAAGCTACATATCATGATGGTAGCACAGACCTACCCCAGGAGTGAAAGTGAGGACTGCGGCTGTTGGAGATTGCAGTCGTGCGTGTGGTGCTGGAAAAGCACAGCAGTTCAGGCAACATTCGCGGAACAGGAGAGTCGACGTTTCGGGCAAAAGCCCTTCATCATGAATGAGGCTGATAACACCGGGTGTGGAGAAGTAAATAGGAGGGGTTCGGGCTTGGGGGAGGTGAGCTGATAGTGCGAGAGGTGAATTGAGATGGGGAAATGGTGATAGGTCAGACGGGATGGTACTTAGGATAGGTGAGAAGAAAGATGAAAAGTTAGTCCGGTCATGAAGTGGTGCCGAGTGGAAAGCGGGGAATTGGGCTAAAATGTGGCCGAGGAAATGAGGAAACCTTTGAAATCCATATTCATTCCGTGGGTTTGGAGCGTACCGAGACGGAAGATGAGGCGTTCTTCCTCCAGACGTCAGGTGGTTAGAGAGTGGCGATGGCGGATTCCCAGGACCTGCATACCCTCGGCGGAGTAGGAGGGCGAGATGAAGTGTGTAACCACGGGGCGGTGGGATTGGTTGTTGCGGGTTCTGCTGATATGTTTTCTGAAGGGCTTTGCGATCAGGCATCCTGTCTCTCCAATATCGAGGAGATCGCATCTGGATCAATAGAGGCAGTAAATGACATGTGCAGAAGAGCAGATGAAAGGTTGATGGATGCCAAAGGCTCCTTAGGAGCATGGATGGAGATGAGGGGAGAGGTTGGGCGCAGGTTTTTCAAAAAACTGTGGTAGCAGGAGAAGGTGCCAGGAGGGGAGGATTGTTTGGGGCGTGGAAATAATGAGCGAATCGCGGAGGCAACAGTCTTTATGGAAAGCAGCAAAGAACTGGGCGGGATAAATATATATGTTGGTGGCAACCGTTTGTAGGGGGCAGAAATGATGGAGGATGTTGCGATGGATACAGTGGTTTGGTGAGTTGGAAGGGAAGGACCAGGGGATTGTTTCCTGCATGCAATTGGATGGTTGGTGTTTGAGGGCAGAGCTGCAAGAAGTGGATATGATGCGCTGGTGGGGTCATCAACCACATCGGAGGGGATATTGCTGTCTTGAAAGAAGGAGTGATAGAGCTGGTCAAACCACACATTTTAAAAACAAAACAAATGTTTCTTACATTATTCCGAATGAAGCACGACAGAAAAAAATAACACAATATAGACTATTTGAACATATCTGAAAGCGCAACCGAATCTATCGCAGCTCAATGATAATAATCCAAATCCCAGCAACATCCCGATAACATCAGCCATTAGTAAGAATTTAAATCCAACCACAGGTCCCTTCAGGAGAGCTGCCGGGCAGAGAATCATCATTTAAATTCTTTTCACTGCAGCTTTTCTTTGGATTCCCAGCGAAAAGCTAAATCAAAGCAGAAGCAGCCATGATCTTGAATAAGTGGCTGCTTCTTGTCATTGGACAAGTGTTTGAAAACACCTGAAAACGTTTCCCCTGGTGGTTGATTTGAGTAGTATCTGATAGCCATAGCCTCAACCAGACAAATTGGCACCTCTGCCTTTTAAAACCCTCTTGAAAAGTGAATACACGAAATATGTAACCTTGCTCAAGGGCGAGCATCAACAGGTATTCGACAGACTCATCAAACCCCTTGGTGGAAATGAAGTGCGGCTGGATGATTAAACAAACACTTTTGAAATTACAACTCCGCAATTGGTAACTTGCATGAGGCTTGGGTTTAAATGTTCGAGGAAAAAGTGAGGTCTGCAGATGCTGGAGATCAGAGCTGAAAATGTGTTGCTGGAAAAGCGGAGCAGGTCAGGCAGCATCCAAGGAACAGGAAATTCGACGTTTCGGGCATGAGCCCTTCATCAGGATTGGGTTTAAATGTTACTGAACAAAGATTCTTTGTCAGGTTTCGGCATATATTTAACCTCAATTTACTTGAATATCACCACATGACATGGGGGTGTTGCATGATCTCCACTTCTTCATCCCTGAAAGTCTCTGTAGATCAAGAGATACAATCAGGTTCCGTGAAGCCTCTTGCCTCTTGTTGCATCAACAACAAGGTTAAAAGGAGAAAAAGCAAGGCTTTTGTCGCTTTCTGTTGAGCTCTTCGTTACCAGTTGTGTTCACTGGAAGGCAGAAATTCTTTATTTTCTATCATTCATGATCGTTCTATCCCATACTCGCACATACACACACTAACACAAGCGTGCTCATGCACCAACACACACACAGACACACACACAAACACACACACACACACGAACACACACAGACACACACATCCACGCAAACAAACACACACAGACAAACACATGCACACACATATACGCAGAGGGCTAGCTCCAACACGAATCTGTTGAAGGGACAGTTCAGTCAAGGAGATCTGCAGTCAAGTAACTCAAAGGAAATGTGGATCTTCCTCAGTTGAGGAAGTGAGTTGAACGGTATTCTGTTGGAAGTCTGCTCTGAAACAGAACATCCGCAGGATGGTGACAGACGAGGCCAATGCATTGGGTGTAAAATATGATTCCGCTACAGGCAATATTAGAGCGACCACATTTCAAAGGGGCTCTCAGAATCTCTGTGCTGCCAATCTCCTGTTCAGACAAAATACGTCGATCGGATTCAGAAAGTAAAGAGAATCAAGAGGTATTATTTTATGGAGTAACCATTATTCAGCTTATCTTAAAATCCCTGGAGCAAGGGGCTGCGGTTCTACCTGAACTGTTAGTGTCTGAATGACAGACATCGTTATCGCCATAACTCAGATGATTAAAGGGACCACGCTGGGTGGGGAGGTGGTGGGAGGTTTGCCACCTTCTATGTTGCGCTACTCATTACTTGGTGCAGCAATGCTCACGATCCTAACATGCAAATACTTTGTTTTCTCATCCGCCGTTTAATGTGATGGAACAACATCTTCCTGAGTGATACGGATGCTCAATCAATTTTGGGTGTTGAGAAGTGTACGGTACTCCCATGTTTTCTGTTCGATGCAGATTAGGTACTGAGGTCTCGCCAGTACTCGCGGTCTGGTCTGCATAATATATTTGGTACATTAATCGTGCAGAGTATTCCGAGTGTGTTCTGTCCAACGTATACTGGGACCTGAGAAAGTCACAGCACTACCAGTGTGGTCTGCACAATGTCGATTAGGACCTGAGGAATGCAAAGTGCTCCCATTGTGGTCTGTCCAATGTAGATTGGCACGTGAGGATTACACACTGCTCCCAATGTGGTCTGCTCAAAGTAGATTTGGACCTCTGGATTGCACAGTGCTCACAGTTTACTCCATCTCCATTGGTGCATGACGTTTAAACAGTGTGGCCTGCTTAATGTAGATTGGGAATTGAGGATTACACAGTGCTCCCAGTGTGATCTGTCCAAGGTAGGTAGGGATCTAAGAATCGTACACTGCTTCCAGTTTGCTCTACTAAATGTAATTTGGAACTGAGGTTTAAACGGTGCTCCCATTATTGTCAGTCCGATATAGACTGGGACGGAAGGTTTACAAACTTCTCCCAATGTGGCCTGCTCAAACTAGGTAGGGAACTCATTATTGCACAGTGCTCACAGTGAAGTTTGCTCAATATTAATTTGTGAGTGACGATTACACAGGGTTCCAAGTTTGGTCTGTCCAATGTAGATCGGGTTGCGAGGAGTGCACACTGCTCCTAGTGTGGTCTGCCCAAGGTAGAATGGAACCACAGAAGGACACAGTGCTCTCATTGAGACTATCAAAGGTGGGTAAAGCGAAGAAGGGCAGACAATTCTCCCAGTGTGCTCGGCCCAAGTCACATGCGACATGAGTGGATTAGCAGAAATCGAATTGTTAATGACTGAGTTATACGTCTCAAATGATTTGTTGTGGTAATATATGAAAAATTATTTTCATAGCGAATCAAAACAATAGATATTAGGAGCAAGAGGCCAAAGGCTCTCCTGAAGTGGCACGAGTCGGGGCAGCATTCAAAGAGGACAGCGTGCTGGATCGTGTGATGGTGGGATATTTACTCCCTGGATGCTGAAGGCATACGACAAATGCAGAATTGGGTCAAATCTTGGAATGTGCAGCAGTCGAAATTGTTGAAGCATGGGATATCAGGGAGGATGTCTGAGCTGAAGGCTAAAAATCACACAACACCAGGTTATAGTCCAACAGGTTTAATTGGAAGCACACTAGCTTTCGAAGCGACGCTCCTTCATCAGGTGATTGTGGAGGGCTTGGTCGTAACACAGAATTTATAGCAAAAATTTGCAGTGTGATGTAACTGAAATTATACATTGAAGAATTGATTGCCTGTTCAGCCTTTTATCTGTTGGAATACAGTGATAGCTTCACTTCTTTCATGTGTAAATCACAAAACCTTTCTTTTTAAAGTTGCATTCTCGGGTTAGCTGCTAACAATGGTGATAGCTAGACAATATGTTGAAGGTGTTAGCTCCCTGTGTTCTCTGTCTATGACCTGATGTTTAGATTGATTCTAATCTTATAAGTGAGATAACAGTGTTTTACATAAATTCCTGGAGTTTTTGAGCTCAGAGTTCGACATGAATGTATGCAGTTTTTGAGCAACGTGCAATGTAACGGTGCAATACAAATTCACCACACAAAATATATGTGTGCATGTGGGTCTTTGTCTGTGTGCGTGTGTGTCTGTCTGGGTATTTGAGTATTAAGAGGATTTAAAGACAGCAGGTGCAAGGAGGTGTAAACTTATCAGCCATGATTGAATGCAGGAGCGACTCGATGCTTAATGACATAAATTCTGCTCCACGTCTTATGATCTTATGGTCAGGAAGGGAAAGAGAACATCAGAGGATAGTAAAGTATACCACCACGATGGTGCTGCATTTGCACAGGTGTCAGAATCTGAATGGTGTCTTGTTTTTCCCAGGAAGTTCTTACCAGTCGTGCTCGGTGAGATAAACTCATGCCCCCACAAGGTCAAGCAAGGGCACAACACCTGCAGCAATTAAGTCTGTACCAACACCAGCACCAGGCACCCAAGGAGAAAAGTGATTTAAATTGACCTCAGGCTGTTTTAGTTTAGCCCTATGTTGGAAACGTTAAAGGGGCAGTTTACTCACCAAGAACAGCAGTAAGTGGATCATGGACTAAACGTGAGCTCCCACTCTGATCTTTAATAACATCACGCTCGTAGCTGAGGTTCGAACTGGAATGGGTCAGATCTCAGGCAGAATTGTGGCTTGATCCACTTTATTTTGTTTGTGTTCAATGTACCATGACGTTTTTCACTAATGCATCAACACGTGGTGCTGCTATATTGGATTGAGCATTAACGTTCAAAGGGCTGAAGCGAGTAATGCATTTAAATGCAAAAGAACGTCAGCCATTCGGCGCAAAATATCACAGTTAGTTGTTTGTGGGAGAACTGAAAGAGTCAGCAGAGGAATGATCGGCCAAATATTTCCCATAACTAAAATAAACAATATGTATATATCCAGTGTGAAAGTTTGCTGTGAACCTTCACCACGTCAATTAGTAAACAGTTAGGTTCCTCTGTTCACTGTGAAGTAACTGATTGACAGAAAATAGCCTAATGTGTGATTTCAGCTACATTTGGAATTCGTGAAATGTCTTTATAATGAGCACAGCGTGTATCTAATCTTCAATTTAGAACTCTGATTATTAACTACAGTGTAGTCACGCATCTGTTATTAACAGTCTCGGTGTTCCAGTCACCTCACCATGACTCTGAAAGACTCTACAGAGAAAGACGAAATCACTGCTTTTGCTCATCATCGTCCTGGTGCTTGTCGAACCCATCACTGCGGATGGAGAATCGAGACCAAGGTTCTTCCTTCCCGGTTAGTACATTTCTATGTAAAAGAATTATAGCACCATCAGCTCCTCAAGTGTTTGCTGATTTGTATTGGAATTTGACTGTTTTTTTTTGTCGTCTTTCAATCAGCCCAGATTCTCTTTCATCCCTGCTCTGAAATGAAGTTACGGTCTCAGTTTGGATAATTTTCGAAAAACTGTTCGAATTCATGTGCTAATTATTTCCCCACAAAAACTATCCAACAAGGAGATGTCCTTAGCTGCACTGTTTGCACGTTGAATGGAGAAACGTTTTCAAATGTCTCTTTCAGCTCCACCGCCCCACCCCCCACACCTCCCCCCGCCCGCCACCGATTTATGGAATATCCTTCAGTATCGACACCATTTCTTGATACTCATACCACTCTAATTGTGAAACTCAAACTCATCTATTGCTGTTGAATCCAGAAAAGCAGTAGGTCACTTTTTTCGGATTTTATTCAACTGCCTGAGCATAGAGCTGTGGAATGCGCTCCATGTAAATGCAATCAATTATCTCAAAGATTCCTTGAAGTCAGTCATGTTACATTTTTTTTTCTTCTGGTAACGGATTCGTATATCTTCTTCTATGTTTTTTTATTCATTCCATTGGTTAACTTATATTGGGATCACCGTGGACACTTCTGATCCCTATATCATTCAGTGTGACACTACTTCGAACACTGTGCATACAGATACCTGCGATTTCGCTTGGTAAGTCACATGTATTTCAATTTTAACCGTTATAGCCTGCTTATCCATTTGTTACATGACACGGAGAGCACTGTGCACAAAGATGGATTGGATGTCCCTTCGTTTAGTCACAGTAGAAGCAATGCGTACTTGGCTGGTCTCTGTATTCCTCACTTAGTCCAAACAGGAAGCACTGTGCACTGTCCTTCACGCCATATCCCTTAGTTTGACTATACTTTGTTCACTGAATATAGATAATATCTCAACCTCCCTTGGTAAGACCACACTGTACAGAGTTCTCGAAGCCACATCCCTCAGTTCGACGACAGTGGGAGCACAGTGCACAGTCCCTGTCTCAATATGGCTCAGTGTCAGCATCATTTAATAAAACGCCTACTGTGTGTAAATAGGCCCTTCGACCCAAGAAGTCCACAACAAACCTCTGAATGCTAACTCGCCGAGACCCATTGTGAAGGTGCAGACAGTACTCGTCTCTATCTCCCTTGATACGGCATCACAGAGCACTGGGCACTGTTGTCATCTTTACATCCCTTGGTAAGACCACATTTGGTGTACTGTGCACAGTTCTGGCGTCCATTTCCTATGCTCTCCATGTTTCCTGGTTTGATGACACACGGAGGGTGAATTGTCCCGGCTGGAGACATCATTTAAGTATATCTTTCTGTTTTCCAGGTTTCTTCAACTCTTGTGCACTACAGAGAGGAACTTGGAAGTGATCCCCTTGTCTTCCACATGAAATTCCTTACAGTTGGATTTGTGAAATTGGGCTATACTGCTGCAATCGAAAATGGATGTACAGTAAATAAATTTGTAGTGAGACCCGTCTGAGGCACCAACTGGGGCAAACTGTTACTTCTGTAAACCAACTGTGTTCCATTGTGTGGATCCAATTACCCTGACTTACTGCTTTGTAAGTCGTACCAATAAAATTCGTTGCAATGTCCGTTATCCTATCCCGATTCTTTTGTTCATATGATTGGAGAGAGAGGAGGCCACAAAAACACAGGCCGAATCTTTCATACCTTGCAATTCCAACTGTGTCATCCTCATCTGTTGGTCTTGTCCTTCACAACGTAAAACAACAGGAATAAACTGTTGGAGAAAATTCAACACTCGATTCCATTCTGGCTTTCGAATTTGAACCGCTTTCACAGTGAAATTCTCAGGTTCTCCAATGACTAGTCGACCTAATCGAGGTTTGTTAGCCTAGTTCTGCCTGCAGTTCGTGACGATAGAACCATCAGAAAGGGAAATAGTGTACTTGCCTTCCTTCTTACAAATCTTCCGGCCTCGCACACATCTGTTCACACCGCCAGTGTTAGAACTGAAGACCACATAGTCCTGCTGAAAATGAAATATTACCGCCACACTGAGTAAGTTCTTGGGTACAGTCATTTGCCAAATGCAGCAGATTCTGGACAGATCTGGAATGTCCGATCTGGGCAGCCATGTGGCGCCAGTGTCATTCAATTTAATCACAATTTCATAAAACATTGAATAGTATATTCCTGATGCGTAATCCCCTGAGCTCTTCACCTGACAGATATATGCAATTCATCTGACCTTGACCTTGTAAAGTGATCTAGGAGAAAGTGAGGACTGGCATAGAGAACAGAAAGGTAATTCCATTCCACGTCCTTTCATTCAATTTGGCAGAATCCAACCGATGTGTGTTCAGGCAGATTTCGCTTAATTTATATATTTCAAAATGAGCTTCAAATCCCCACTTTGGGTTGTGCTGTCGGATGGAGCAAGGGATTACGGGAAGGTTTGCTGCAACAGAGACCACTTATAGAGTCTGGTGGTTAGAGCTCGACAAACGTTCTAAGAACATAAAAAATGAGGTAACTTTCACCATGGATGTTCAATTTGCATCAACCGGAGTACACCCTGCTCCTTTGCTGATTTTCTGTATTTCTTTCAGGTGACATTTAACATTTATGCACAGAATGGCATCAGTGCAACAGATCTTGCCCATCACTACAGGATGATGATTGTTTGATCTTGTGGTGCATTTATTTCTTCCATTGCTTCAACAGCGTCACATCAGCAATTTATTGCAGCTCCAAGTCAAAGGAAGAAAGCTCCACCCTACATTTCCTTGTAGTCTATTTTCTCGTTTCTCCTGACCCCCCGTTCACACATTCACCATCTGTTTATATTTCTCTTTCTCTCCCTAACTATCGCTATCTCCCCCCCATACCTATCCGTATGTCTGCTCACAGACCTTTCCGTGAATCTTTCTCCCTCTGTCTTTCCTCCCCGTTCCACATCCTTTTCCTATCTACTTTTTGTCTTTGTATCTATCTTTCTCTATCCTGAAGTTTCATGAGTTTTTTCTCTGTTTTACCATTTTTAGCTCTTGCTGTCTCTCAAAATCTCTCTCTCTCTTTCTGTTGCTCTGATGTATCAAAATGCTTTAGATGCTGAAATAGATTCAGAGAGTCATAGTGATGTACAGCATGGAAACTGACACTTCGGTCCACCACGTCCATGCCAATCAGATATCCCAATCTAATCTAACCCCACCTGCCATCACCTGTCCCATATCGATCGAAACCCTTCCTATTTATATATCCATCCAGATGCCTAATAAATATTCCAAATGTCCGAGCCACCATCACTTCCTCTGGCAACTCATTCGATAAATGTATGCCCTCTGCTTGAAAATGTTGTGCCTCAGTTTCTTTTACCCCTTTCCTCTTTGAACTTCAACCTATATTCTCCAGTTCTGGGTTCCCCCACCCGAGGTAAATGACTTTGTCTATTTACCTTATCTATACCCCTCATTATTTTTAAAAATACTATACGCCTCTGACTCTTCAGGGAAAACTGCCTAGCCCATTCAACCCCTCCCCATTGTTCAGAAACTTCCAAAACTGGCAACATCTTCATCCGTATTTTCTGAAACCTTTCAAGTTCCACAAATTCCTTGGCATATGATGGAGACCAAAATTGATCACAACATTCCAAATGAGGCCTAATCAATATCCTTTAATGTGGCAACATGACTGCCCAACTCCCATATTCAATACTCTGACCAATAAAGGAAGGCTTACCAAGCGCCTTCTTCATCATCCTATCTACCTGCGACTCCACTTTCAAGGAGCTTTGAACCTGCACTCCAAGGTCTCGTTGCTCAATGACACTCTCTGGGACCTTACCATTAACTATATAAATCCTGCTAAGTTGTGCTTTCCCAAAATGGTTTATCTCGCATTTTTCTCAGTAACATTCCATCTGCCAATTCTCAGCCCGTTGGCCCATTTGAATTAGATCCCATTTTAATCTGAAGTAACCTTCTTAACTGTCCACTACGCCTCCAATTTTGGTTTCATCTGCAAATTTACTAACGATGCCTCTGATGCATACATCCATATCAATTACGTAACTGACGAAGAGAAGTGGACCAAACACCAATTTCTGTGGTACGCCACTCTTGACAGACCTCCAGTTTGAAAAACACAAATCCACTAACAATTTCTGTCTTCCATTTTTTGAGCCAGTTCTTTTTACATTTATTCCAAAGATCTAATCTTGCTAACCAATCTCCCACGTGGAACCCTGTCGAACGTCTGACTGAAGTACTTCGAGATCAAATCTAATGCTCTCGCCTCATCAATCCTCCTTGTTAATTTTTCAAAAGACTCGATTAAGTTTGTGTGACATAGTCCCCCATGCTCCAAGTCTTGGTGACTATGACTCCTTGCCTTTCCAAATACGTGTTCGTCCTCTCCCTCATGATTCCCTCAAGCAACTTGTTCACCTTCGACGTCAGGCTCACTGATCGACAGTTTCCTGGCTTAGCCTTACCAACTTTCATAAACAGTGGTACCGAGTTCGCCAAACGTCAGCTTTCCGGCACTTCACCTGCGACAATCAATGCTATGTATATCTCACCAAGGGGCCCAGCAATCACTTCCCTACCTCCCCGCAGAGTTCCAGCTTACACCAGCAATTCCTCGTCTGGAAAAGACATTTTTCAAGATGTCACCTTCCATTTACCTACGTACTATATCTCCCATATCCTTTTCCACAGCAAACATTGATGCAAAATAATCGTTTAGTTTCTCCCTCATCCTCTCCGCCTCCAGACAAATGCCAACTTGCAGATCATTGAAGAGCTGTATTCTCTGCACAGTTATCCTTGTGGAAATGATTCTGTTATTTTATTCACTGTGGATCTCGCATTGATCACCATACCTAATTTACCCTTAAGGAGGTAACCTTAGTTCTTTCGTGAAATGCTGTTTTCCATGTATTGTCGGTATTGTCCACTGTGCCAGTATGGAGGGAATTCCAAAATTTTGGCTCAACAGTTATGAAGGAACGGCGATATATTTCCATGTCAGAACACCGTGTGGCTTGTAGGGGAACGTGCATCGTGTCTTGTTCCCATACATTTGTTGCTTTGTCCTTCGAGATGGATGTCGTCATTTGTTTGGAAAGTGCTGCCTGAGGAAGTTCAGAGAATTTAATCCTTTTTGTAGTTGATACGCATTACTGCGACTGTGCCTTTCAAGTGGAGAAAGGGGGTACCTGTAGATGGGTTCCCGAAACATTCGTTCTGTTTTCGCTTTGCACCTGGTGCCAGACCTGCAGAGGTATCCAGCAATTTCACTTTTCGGTTTGAAGAATGCTTGTTGAACGTGATTAAAAACAATTATTGCAGACGCTCTAAACCAGATTCTGGAGAAGAGTCGTGCTGGAAAAGCACAGCAGTTTAGGCACCATCCGAGGAGCAGGAAAATCGGGCAAAAGCACTTCATCAGGAATACAGACAGAGTGCCTGAAGGGTGGAGAGATAAATGAGAGGAAGATTGAATGTGGTGTCAGCCAGGCGGACTGATATACCTGTGATAATGTTGACTCTCTTGATTATTGTTGGAGGTGCATTCATTCAGATCTTTAGAGATTATTTCATTACGTAACGGACTTATGCCTGATCGATGGTGGAACGGCATTAGGAAGTGATTCAGGAGGCGTGTTAATCGCTGCAAGATTCCCTTATAGTGACTGTATTGATTTGGTGATTCCAGTTCAATTTCTGGTCAATGGTAATACCCCAGGTTTTAATCCGGAAGGAATTCAATGTTGGTAATGTCATTGAATATCAAGGGGCTATGGTTAGATTCATTCTCAATAAAAAAAACCCCAAGATATTGTGGGGTGGACAGCATTCTGTGACGGTGATATCATTGAACTTCAAAGGATAATGATTAGCTTCACTTTCAATGGTAATCATCAACACATTATCGTCAGGGAATTCGATAATTCGATGATGGTAATCTCATTGAATGACATGAGGTAATCAGACGATTTGCTCTCAATGGTAATCTCAGATTGTGGATAAATGGGTTGAGGGGGTGGGCGGAATCAGGGATGGTAACGCCATTGACTATCAAAAGGTAGTGATTCTACAGTGTCTGATTAAAATGGCCATTGCCTGGCAATTGTATGACACAAAGATTCCCTGCCAGTTTTCAGCAAAGAGTACTCGTGTAACAGTCATTGCCGGTTTGTTAAATATTTACCTTCGAAGTGAAATTGTCCCGTGGTCAGTCGTGATTCTGTCTGACACCCTTCAGTGAAGTTCAAAAGGCTGAGCGGGTGCTGATATGCACCAATCACTAATTGTCTGTTTATGGGAAAAGTACATTAACGTTGGATATTGACTGTTCATTCGCTCTTGATAAGATACTATGTTCAATATCACAGGTTCATAGAATGACAGAGTCATAGAGATGTACAGCACGGAAGCAAACCCTACAGTACAAATCTTCCTCTGTCAGCACATTCCAAGCATGCACCAACTTCATGTGAAAATGGTCCCTGTTAAATGTTATTACTCTCACTTAAATATATGCCCGCTTGATTGGACTACCCATTCTGGAGATAAGGCTTTGTCTATTCAACCTACCCGTGCCTCTCATCATTTTACAAAAGTTTTTAAATTCATCCCTCAGCTCCTGACTCACCAGGAAAAATAGCCTGAGACATTTTAACCTCGCCCTCTACCTCACACACTCCAATCCTCGTAACATCTTTGTAAATCTTTTCTGAACCCTTGAAGATTCATAACATTCCTCCGATAATGAGCAGAATGGAATTGCACACTGTCTTCCAAAAGTGGCCGAGGCAATGCCTTGGTCACCCATAACATGACCTCCCAACATCTATACCCGATGCAGCGATGCAGGAATTCCAAACGCTGCCCTTACTACCCTAACTAACTGAAATTGCACTCCCAAGGTTCAATCTATTACTTGTTGTGAAACGTTATATGTCCGCACGGCAAGAAAAAGCAGACATGCACGGACATATTCTCACACAGACACACGTATACGCTCACACACAAAGCCCACAATGAGTACAGAGTGAATACATGAGAGAAAATTGGAGATGGAGGGGAATGAAGGAGGAGACAAAACTGGAGAATTCAAGGAAAACAGTGAATACAGGAGAGATATTATATATTTGGTGAGAGGAGGCTATAGATGGCATTGAGCAATGTGATGGAGAACGGGAACGATCGTAAATAGAGAGAAACAGTATCGAGAGTGAGATGGTGAGGAAAATGAAGAGAACAGGATTAAGAGAGAAAGAATCAAGAGAGATAGAGAGACAACCGTGAAAAGGGAAGGAGAACGGAAGACCTGTTATCTAAGACAGGCCAAGGGCATCCCAGAATTCTAAGCAACAAATCCATTTAAAAATCACTTTGACTGCTCATGTCAAACAAGGTGTATGCAGAAAGCTCACACATATATCCAAAAGTAATAACTGCGCATTTTGGTACTGACGGGTTAACTACTGGTGCCAAGGTAACAGTGGGAGATCTGTGACTGCATGACTAGGCGTGGACCAATCCGTAACAATAAGGAGATTGGGTGGGTAGCTGTAAAATGTTGTCACATGGTGAGCTGAAATTTTCGCAGCAGTGTAGATTGACTCTGATTTCGTTCGGTGAAAGCAACAAAGTGGACTGTTCCATTCATATGACCACGGTTGGAGCCCAATCCGCAGAGGCCCCGTGGGACAATATATTACAGAACATAGAACATAGAACAGTACAGCACAGAACAGGCCCTTCATCCCACAATGTTGTGCCGACACATTGATCCTCATGTGTGCATCCCCAAATTTCTGTGACCATATGCATGTCCAGCTGTCTCTTAAATGTCCCCAATGACCTTGCTTCGACAACTACTGCTGGCAACGCATTCCATGCTCTCACAATTCTCTGTGTAAAGAATCAACCTCTGACATCCCATCTATTCTTCCGTCCAACCAGCATAAAACTTGTTAGCAATTTCTGCCCTGGGAAATTGTCTCTGGCTCTCAACTTTATCTATGCCTCTCATTATCTTGTATACCTCAATTAAGTTCCACTCCTCCTTCTTTTCTCAAATGAATAAAGTCCAAACTCCGTCAACCTCTCTTCATAAGATAAGCCCTCCAGTCCAGGCAGCATCCTGGTAAACCTCCTCTAAATCCTCTCCAAAGCATCCACATCTTTCCAATAATAGGGCGACCAGAACTGGACGCAGTATTTCAACTGCGGTCTAACCAAAGTTTCATAGCGCTGCAACAACATCTGACGATTCTTAAACTCAATCCCCCATGTGAATGAAATCCAAAACACCATATGCTTTCTTAACAACCCTGTCCACTTGGGTGGCCATTTTAAGGGATCTATGTACCTGCACACCAAGATCCCTCTGTTCCTCCACAATTCCAAGAATCCTCTCCTTAATCTTATACTCAGCTTTCAAATTCGACCTTTCAAAATGCATCACCTCGCATTTATCCTGTTTGAGCTCCATCTGCCACATCTCAGCCCATCTGCGTATCTTTTAAATGTCCCGCTGAAGCCTACAACAGCCCTCTATACTGTCAACGACACTTCCAACCTTTGTGTCATCTGCAAACTTGCTGACCCATCCTTCAATCCCCTCATTCAAGTCATGAATGAAAATTACAAACAATAGAGGCCCCTTTGGAATACCACTCATCACAGACTTCCAGGCAGAATCTTTTCCTTCTACTACCACTCGCTGTCTTCTGTTGGCCAGCCAATTCTGCATCCAGACAGCTAGGATCCCCTTATCCCATTCCTCCTGACCTTCTGAATAGTTTACCATGGGGAACCTTATCAAATGCCTTGCTAAAGTCCATATACACCACATCCACAGCTCGACCCTCATCAACCTTTCGATTCTCCTCATCAAAGAACTCGATAAGGTTTGTGAGGCATGATCTGTAATTTTGACTGTATTTAATCAAGCCATGCTCTCCCAGATGGTCATAAATCCTATCCCTCAGAATCCTTTCTAACACCTTGCAGACGACAGACGTGAGACTTACTAGTATTTAATTGCCGGGGATTTCCCTATTTCCTTTCTTGAAGAGAGGAATTACATTTGCCTTTCTCCAGTATTCAGGTACGACTCCAGTGAGAGCGAGGATCCAAAGACCTTTGCAAGTGGCGAAGCAATCGCATTTCCCGTTTGCCAAAGCAGCCGAGGACAAATCTGGTCCTGACCTGGCGACTTGTCAATCTTAATGTTTGACAAAATGTTCAGCACATCAGCTTCTTCTAAATCTATCCATTCCAGCATGCATATCTCTCTTCAAAGATTTTGTTCACTAAAAAATTCGTTTCTTTCGTAGAGACAGAAGCAAAAACCTCATTTAGGTCATCCCCTATCTCCTTGGACTCCACACACAAGTTTCCTATGCTATCCCTGATCGGCCCTACTCTTTCTTTGACCATTCTCTTATTCCTCACATAAGTGTAAAATGCCTTTGTGTTCTCCCTAATCGGTTATGCCAAGCCTTTCTCGTGACCCCTCCTGGCTCACCTCAGACCATTTTTGAGCTCATTCCTCGCCTGCCTGTAACCTCTAGAACTGAGCTTGACCGTAGCTTCCTCCACCATATGTAAGGTACCTTCTTCCTTTTGACGAGACGCTCCACTGCTGTCGTCGTCCAAGGTTCCTTTATCTTACCCCTACTTGCCTGTCTCACAGGGACAAATTTATGCATCACTCGCAACAATTGGTCACAGAAATTGCATATGGTCACATAAATTTGAGGGTGTATACATGCGGATCAGTGATCGGAACAACATCGTGGGCTGAGGGTCTGTTCTGTGATGTACAGTTCTATGTTCTATGTTCTAACAACTGTCCCTTAAACAGTCTCCACATGTCTATGGTGCATTTTCCATGGAACAATTGCTCCTAGTCCATGCTTCCTAACACATGTCTAATCGCATCATAATTTCCTCTTCCCCAATTAAATATCCTCCGATTTTGCGTAGTCCACACTTTTCCAAAATCTGCCGACCTATGCTTTCTTAAATCTCCCTGCTGCTATTTGGGGGCCTGTAGTAAACACCTAACGAGGTGACTGCTCCCTTGCTGTTCATAATTTCCACACATACTGACTTGGTAGGCAGACCTTCCTCGACAATGGAAGCTTACATAGCTGTGATACCCTCTCTGATTAGTCGTGCTACATCTCCTCCTTTTTACCCCCCTCCATATTCTTTTTAAATGCTCAAAACCCTGGACCATTCAGCAACCATTCCTGCCCCTGAGAAACCCATGTCTCTGTTATGGCCACAACATCATAGCACGAGGTACTGATCCATGTTCTAAGTTCATCACTTTTATTCCTGATACTCATTGCGTTAAAGCAAACAAACTATAACTGTTCCCTTGGTTACTTTCCAGGAAACCCCTTCCCACTAGCTGGTCTACCTCTTGCTATTACCTTTTCTGCATCAACTCTCTCCTCCGGTAGACAGCTCAGTTTCCCACATCGCCCTCCACCATATTAGTTTAAAACCTCTCGAACTAGTCGATCAAACCTTCCTATCAGGACATTGTTCCCCTTCCAGTTCAGATGCAAACTGGAGAGCACTACTCTGTTCGTCCTCCTTTCCAGCTTCCATCCTAACTCCCTGAAATCACTTTTTATTTCCTTAATCCTTTCTCTGGCTATATCATCAGTACAAGTGTGAAACACGATTTCTGGCTGTTCACCCTCACCTTTTAGTACCTTATCTACCCGATTGGAGACGTCCCGGAACCCGGCACCAGGGAGGCAACATACCTTCCGGGAATCCCGATCCTGACCACGAAATTTCCTGTCGATTCTCTTAACTATATAGTCCCCTACCACGAGTACGTTTCTATTCTGCACTCTTCCCTTCTTTGCCACAGTGTCAGGCTCAATGCCAGAGAACTGACTACAATGGCTTTCCTCTGGTAGGTCATTCCCATCCACCCCCAGCAGTATCCAAAACGGTATACTTATTGCTGAAGGGAATGTCCACAAGGGATATCTGCACTGTCTGTCTGTCGCCTTTCCTCTCTCAACTGTCACCCATCAGTCTTTGTCCTGAGCCTCAGGAGTGACCAACTCCCGGTAACTCCTCTCAATTACTCCCTCAGCCTCCCGAATGATCCGTAGTTCATCCAGCTCCAGCTCCAATTCCCTGACACGGTATTCAAGAAGCAGGAATTTGGTGCACGTCCCGCAGATGTAGCCAGCGGAGACGTGTGCCATGTCTTCCACCTGCCACATTATAGAATCATCTGAAATCTCACGTAAAGGGCTCGTCCGAGGAGCACAGCGTAAGGTGGAGTAAACAATACCTTTCATCCTTGCAACCGTGACGCAGCTAGAAACAATTTTTTTCCAAAAAAATCATGTTTTTCTTTTACCAGGTGCATGTCTGAGTGAAGAGTCTGTTAAAATAATGATTGTTTCGGGATGTCCATTCAGTCTATCTAACCTGTACTGACATGTAAGTGAAACATGGTTGCGCTGTGTCATCTTACCATCAGCAAATCGTAGTTCCAGGATTTGTAAAAAAATCATCCTTTCCAGACGGAAAACTATCAATCAGAGTGTTAAGCATTTTCAAAAGATGATTTACACGATCATTTTCAATAGAATTGCAAACACGATCTATCCTTAGTCCCCTTGTATCTCCCTCGAAAATGTGGCATTTGGGGGATAATGCCCATCAATTCTACACCACGGATACAACTGCGTGTGTGTGTGTGTGTGTGTCTAGATGTGGTGTGTGTGTGTGTGTCAGAATGGCTGTGTGTGTGCTTGGGTGCTTGTGAGAGTGTGGTGTGTGCGTGAGAGAATGGCTGCGTGTGTGTGGGTTTGTGTGTATGGGTGTGTGTTTGTGGGGTTTGTATGTGTGAGTGTTTGAAGGTGTGGGTTTAATAGGTGTGTGACAATGACGACGTTCTGTACGTGTGGTGCTTGTGGGGGGCAGTGTGTGTGTGAGTGAATGCATGTCATTTTGAGGGAGTGTGTGTGGGTATGTGTGTGGGTGTGTATTGGTGTTTGGTGTGTATGTGTGTGTGGAGTGTGTGGGGTTGAGGTGCGTGTGGGTGTGTGTCTGTGAATGGCTGTGGATGAGTGGATGTGAATGTGGGGAGGTGTGTGGTTGTGTGTCGTTGATTGCGTGGATGTGTATGGGTGTGTGCTATTGGGCGTGGAGGTGTGTGGGAGTTTGTATTTGTGTGTTTGTGTGTGGGGATGTGCAGTTGTATGTCTGTGGGTATGTGTTTGTGTGTGTGCATGCGTGTGTGGGTGTTGGTGTGTGTGGGTGAGTGTGTGCGCACATGTCAGCGTGTGTGTGCATCTAGGTAGGTGGGTGTGGCTGTGTGTGCAAATGTGTCAGTGTATACATTTGAGTGAATGTGCGTTGGTGTGTGTGGGCGTGTGTGTGTGAGTGTCTGTGGGGTGTGTTTGTCTGTACATGTGTGTATATGTTTGTGTCTGTGTGCATGTGGTGTGTTTGGAAGTGTATGAGTGTGTGTGTGAGTGTGTGTGCGTTTGTCAATGTTTGAGCGTGCATGTGTGTGGGTGTCTGTGTGAGTATGTGTGGGTGCATGTGTGAGTGTGTAATTGTGAGTGTGCGTGGATGTGTGTGTTTGTGTACGTGTGTGCTGTGAGAGAGTGAATATGCGTGTGTATGTGGGTACCGGTGTGTGTTTGTGGGAGATTTTGTTAAAGCGTGAGTGTGTGTATGTTTGTGTGGGTGGGTGGCTGTAGATGTGGGTGGGTGTGTGAGGTTGTGTGTCTATGAATAGGGGTGAATGTGTGTGTTGTTGTTTGTGGGTGTGCGCCTTGGCGTGTGGGTGTGTGTGCGTGTCTGTGTGTGTCCGTGTGTATTTCTGTTTCTGCTTGTGTGCTCATATCCAATCTTTCCCCACCTGTAAGTATTCAGAATGGATCAATAAGACACCGAGAACGAGGAAGAGATCGATTGACAGACACTGTTCGCAATATTTATTGTCAGTCTGAGAGAGGGCAGGATGTTAAGGCTGTGGGAGTCTTGAGTGCCAAGCTACATTGTGTAAAAATGGAAGGCTTGGGAGCTATGACTGCCATCTCCCCATTCCCATCATATCCATGCCATTGTGCTTTCACACATGCAAGATGGAGAGCGTCTGAGTCATCAGCAGATCCAACATCACCAACTCCTTCGCCCGGAAACAATGGGTGCCCCGGTAGCACTAGGCTCTGATCTTCAGCTCGTCCCCTCGGCAAGTCTGCTCTCAGCACAGGCCTCTCGACACTTCACATGTCTCTCCAGTCACTGCAAACGAAACCAGCGAGGCAGAGGATTAGCTAGGATTCCTTTTAACCCACTCGCGCACCACGTCAAGATTACCAATGGTGAAACCTGAACAGCCGGGAGTGGGAGCGAATAGGGTCATGGGGATCGTGCAGGTGAGACTTTCGTCACTGCAAATAAACACCCATGAAAACTTATCGACTCTGCATCTTTTTTGTAGGTTCGTACAGCATGTGGATGCGAGGCATTTGGAGTCGACCACCAAGCCCAGAAAAGAAACCTCGAAACCTGCTCCACAGAGCGCCTGACAAACCTGTGTCTCCAACTTGCTCTGTTCTAAAGCTTCAACACAGATATCGAATTCAATGACTGCTATCTATTCACACGGGCTGTGCATGAACAGTCGGATCTGGCAGCATATGTAGATGGATGCTGCCGTGGCACAGTGACTTGTGCTGATGCGCAAGAGAAAGAGTTTTTATTTTGTGGTTTTAAAGTCATCAAGGGTGTGGGTTGCAAGTGGGAAATTGACGTTGAGTGGGAGATCAGCGTTCAGCATATTGAGATACGGACTCGGGTGACTCCTGCTCTTAGGTCATATGTTTCTGGATGTGTGTGTGTGTGTGTGTGTGTGTGTGTGTGTGTGGCTATGTGTCTGTTTGTTTCTCTGGTCCACAAAGCCGCAGTGCCAAACAACGAAAAGGCACTGCCAGAGAGCGGACTGTCAGGGATTGGAGTGTGCCTGGGGCCAGTTGATCTTTGTGAAATCAGCTGAAGCCAGCAGTGTCATTTCAATCCGAGAGCCAGACTTTCGATAACCTCTATGTGGCAGCGACTCACCTTGGTAGATGAAATGCCTCCGTGGCAAAAGACCGGCCCCAGACAGAGACAGGGCCAGGGGTTCAAGGATGAATAGGAGGAATACTCCCTCCATCTTCTGGTCAGCTCCTCGGAGCCTGTAGAGGGCAGAGCGAATCTGTCACCGTTAACAAACCTACTTCCACGGGAATGGTCTCCATCAGCCCACATCAAGTGGCAAGTGAGAAGCGGGGCCTTCCAGCCTGGTAAAAGAAAGATAGTAGGAACAATGGGACTGTCAATATCGGCAACGGCTCCCAACGTCTCCCTTTGTCTCTCATTGTGTTTCTATCTTGCCTTCATACTGTCAATCCTGTTTCTTTTTCTCTCTCACTCTGTCATTGTTTTGTCTCCCACTGTTTTTTCTCTCACTTTTTTTTCCCTCTTTAATTGCTCACTCTCTCTGGCTGTCACTCTCCTTTTCTTTCTTACTGTGCCTGTACCTCTCTCTTGCTGCCTCACACCTTCTCATCTTTCTCACTCTGTCATTCTATCTTGCTCTGTTTGTATGTCCCTGTCTCTCTGACTTTCACTCACTCATTTCTCTCATATATTGCTGAATCTTTGTCTTTCACTGTCTCTGTCACACTTGCTATCACTCCGTCTACATCTATGTTTAGTTCTGTATGTATGTCTCATTCTCTCGTCTCTTTCACTGTTGCTTCTCACAGTTACTCACACTGACTCAATCACTTTCTCTCAACTCAGTCTCACCTACTTTATACCGAAGTGCATGGCCCGTGTTTGAGGGTTCGTCTTGGGTGGTGCTGTTTAGCGCCGAGATATTGTGAGAAGCGATTCTGTGCATGGTCCATCCTAGTTCGCTGTAGCTGACGTATTTGGAATCGAACATCCCTACAACAAGATGTTTAGAGTGCCCCACTTCCTTGGAAGGAACTCAGGCTGAATCCGTGATCGCTTTAAATCATTAACATGTGTACTCATCCTTCGATAGAACATGGGCTTGCTCCAACTCACTGTATCATATTTCAGAGAGTCTGTCGATATTTCACCACCTTCTTCACTGAGTCAAACTGCTAACCATTTTCCACAATCCCACAGTGCGTCAGCAAAATGACAATTCGAAGCATTCTGTTCAGAATCACTATGGTGGAGAAGTATAACACTGAATAGCGTGGACTGAGTGGATGTTGGGAAGATGTCTTCATTGGTAGAGAGAAGAGGATCCGAGGGCATACACTTTGAGTAAAGAGAGGACATTTTATAACGAAGGCAATTAGATTTCTTTTCAAACAGATTTGTGAATCTATGGAATTCATTGCCACTAACGGCTATGGAGGTCAGGTCATTTAATATTATTTATACAAACATAATTAGGTTCTGAGTATCAAGGGGGACAAGGATTACGGAGTGAAAGCAGGAGAATGGGGTAGATAACCCTATCGGCCATATGGTAGATCGGACTCGATGGGGTGAATGGCCTAACTTCTCCTCCTCTGTCTTTTGGCCATTCGGCTGATCGAGTCCACAATGACACGAAGCAGCATTCTGGCCTGTATTATTGCAGAGCTAATCCAACCAGCCTGCACATCCCTGTCACATTGCGGAGAGACGTCCCATAGCCAGTCCACCTGACTCTGCACATTTTTGAACTGTGGGAGGAAATAGCAGCAGCCGGAGGAAACCGATGCTGACACAGGGAGAATCTGCAAATTCCAAACTGACAGTCACCAAGTGTGGAATCGAACCCGTGTGCCCGGCGCTGCGAGGCAGCAGTGCTAACCACTGAGTGAAATTGCTACACACATTCCTGGTAGACAGAGATCCAGAGAATATTTCCCACCACAGGAGCAGAAGTAGGCCATTCAGCACATCACATCTGTTATACCATTTAATGGGGCCACAGCTGATCTGAACAATCACTGCTGCACTTTCCCGGTCTTCCCTCATTAACCTACAATTCCCTCACTGTTAAAGAACCCTTCTCTCTTTGTCAGTCTTCACTATATTGAATTACCCAGCATCATCAGCCCTCTGTGGTAAACAACTAAATTGTCTCACCCACCTCCCAGAGCACAGTCCCTCCAATCGTGTAGAGCTCCCAGTGCACTGAACCTCTGATAGTACCTATACCCTCAGTGCTGACCATCTGACAGTGCCTATTTCCTCAGCACTGACCCTCCGACAGTGCCCACTGCATCAGCACTGATCTTCGGACAATGCCGAGTCCCTCAGCACTCACCTTCCTGCCCTCATACTGAAACTCCAACAGTGAGGATTTCAGTCAGCAATGACTCTCTCACAATGTGACACACCCTCAGCGTTAATCCTCCAACAGTGCAGCACTCCATGAGCACTGACCCTCTGACAGTGCGGCACTCCCTCAGCACTGACCCACCGATACTGCGGTTTTCACTCAGCATTGATCCTCCGACACTGTGGCGCTCCCTCAGAACTGACTGCCCAATAGTGCTGAGTACCCTCAGCACTGTCCCTCCAACAGTGCAGCGCTCACTCAGCGCTGACCCTCTGACAGTGCAATGCTCCTTCAGCGCTGACCCTCCAACAGTGCAATATTCCCTCAAAGCTGACCCTCCGATATTTCCACTACATCAGCACTGACCCTCTGACAATGGCCAATCACTCACCATTGACCTTCCGACATTGCTCACTCCTTCAGCACTCACCCTCCCACAGTGCAGCCCTCCCTCAGCACTGACAGCCTCGCAGTACGGGACTTCCTCAGCACTCCATCCGACAGTTCAAATCTCCCACAGCACTTACCCTCTGACAGTGTGTCACTCCCTCAGGTCAGACAGACGAAGAGTGTGACACTTACTCAGCGCTGGGACTCGAACAGTGTAGCACTCCTTCAGCACTGATAATCCAACAGTGCAGCACTTCCTCAGTGCTGAACCTCCCAAAGTGCGGCACTCGCTCAGCATTGACCCTATGACAGTGCAGAGCTGCCTCAACACTGACCCTTCAATAGTGCGACATGCCCTCAGCACTTACCGTCCGACTGTGAGCCTTCTAAGCTCTGGGCCTGGGGAAATGCGGAGTTTCTCAGCACAGTCCCATCAACCGTGGGACACTTTCTCAGAACTGACCCTCCGACAGTGTCAAACTAGGTCAGCGTGGTACTCATCAAATGCGGCGCTCCCTCAGCACTGACCATCCTAGGCCCGCTGCCTCAGCGCTGCCTCAGCGCTGCCTCAGCGCTAACATTCCAACAGTGCAGCAATTCTTCAGTATTGATCCTCCAATAGTTCGGCATTCCCTCAGCAGTGACCTTCCAACAGTGCCCACTGACACAGCGCTGACCCGAAACCATGTGGCAATTGCTCATTACTGACCCTGCGATGGTTTGACCTTTCCTCAACGATGTCACGCTGAAAATGTGGACACCCATAGCACATATGGTCTGATAGTGCCCACTCTCTCAGCGCTCCAAAAACCTCACGCTGCCGCAGCACTGACACTCCAACTGTGCGGAGATCCTCGACAGTATAGCACTCCGACAGCACTGACCCTACAGCAGTGCGACACTCTCTCCAACAGAGCAGAGCAGCCTCAACACTAAATCAATGACAGAGCCGTGCTGGCACTTCACTGACTCACTGACAGTGGCGCACATTCTCAGGACTGATCATCCAACACTGCGACAATCCTTTAGCACTGGCCCTCTGACACAGCGGAGGTCCCTCAGCCTGACCCTGTGTCAATGCAACAAAGCCCTACATTTCCTCAGCACTGACTTTCCAACAGTGCAACGATCTATCAACATATATCCTCCCAAGTGCATGCTCCAACAACATTGATGCTCGAGAGTATGTGCTCCCTCAGCACTGACCCTCCAACAGTGCAGCGCTCCCTCAGCCCTGACCTTCCAACTATGCGCAGCTCAATCAGCACTGACCCTCTGATAGTGGGAGCTCCCTCAGCACTGACCCTCCGACAAAACAAACCCTCTCAGCACTGACCATCCAACAGTGCGCCGTTCCCTTGGATCTGAACTTCCAACAGTGTAGTGCTCCCATAACGCTAATGCGACAATGGTTCACCTTCCCTCAGCACTTTCCATCCAACAGTGCCCCGTTACATTAACACTGACCATCTAACAGTGCCTCACTGCGTCACCACTGCCCCACTGAGAGTGGGACATTGCCTCAGCTCTGACTCTCTGACAACGCGGAGCTCCCTTAGCACTGACCCTCCAATAGTACCCCATTTCCTTGTCACTGAACCTCCGACAATGTGGAGCTCCATCATTGCTGCCCTTCCGACAGTGTAGTATTTTAGCAGCACTGACACTCCATCAGTTAAGAGCTCCCTCACCACCGACACAGCAGTGGTGCTGTGCTTCCTCAGCACTAATCCTGTGACAGCGCGAGGTTCCCTGAGCACTGACCAACCAACAGTGCAGAGTTCCCTCTGCATTGCTCTTCCAACAGTACCCACTCCCACAAAATTGATCCGGCGACAGAGCAGCGCTCCCTCAGCACTGACCGTCTGATAGCGGGACTCTGCATCTGCACTGACCGTCTGGGAATGCAGAGCTCCATCAGCAGTTCCCCTTACAGTGCGGGACCTAATTAGCAATGACTATCCGTACTGATCCTCCAACATTTCCCATTCCCTCCGCAATGATCCTCTGACAGTGCTGCACTCTCTCAGCACTGACCTGTCCTTCCCCAGCACCGAGCATCCAATGGTGCGGTGCTCCCACAGCACTGAATCTCTGACGATGTGGAGATACTTCAGCACTAGCATTCCAAAAGTGCAGAGTTCCCTCAGCACTGTCGATTCGGTATTGTGGAACTCAGTCAGCCCTGACCCTCTGACAGGGACAGATTTCCTCAACACTGACCATCCAACAGTGGGACACCCCCTCAGCACTGACTTCCGAGAGTGAATCACTCTCTCAGTACTGACCCTCTGAAAGTGCTCACTTCCTCTGTGCTAAACGTCCGAAAGAGCCCACACCCATAACTCGGACTGCTCAAGTGTGCCCACTCACACAACACAGACCATATAATAGTGCTGCGCTTCCGCCCTAATGACGCTCCGACAGTGTGGAGCTCGCACTGCACTGACCCACGAACAGTTCCCGGCTACTTAAGCACTTACTGGCAGTCAGAAAATGAAGAGCTTGCTCGCTGCTGCGACTTCGACAGTGTGACACTCTTCCAGCACTAAGCCTCCAGCACTGACATTCCGACTATGCCACATTCACTCAATCCTGACACTCCGACAGTTTGGAGCTAGGTCAGCACGTACTCTCCAATCGTGCGGATATCCCTCAAAACTGAAACTCCAACAGTGTGGGGGTCACTCACCAGTGAGTCTACAATCATGTTGCACTCTCTCAGCAGTTACCCTCGAACAGTGTGGCAATCATTCATGACTGATCCACTGACAGTGGGGCACTCTCTCTGCACTAACCTACCATCAATGCAGCGCCCTCTCAGCTCTGTCCTTCTGACTCTAGCACGCCATTAACACTGACGCTCTGTGAGTGCCACAGATCCACAGCACTGACCCTCCGATAACTCGAAGCTCCAACAGCACTGAACGTCCGACCGAACCGCAGTCCGTCAGCACTGACCATCCAACTGTAGGACACTCCCTCAGTGCTCACACTCCGACAATGCTGAATCCATCACCGCTGACCCACTGACAGTGTGGACCTCCAACAGCACTGATCATCAGACTGTGCAGCACTCCCTCTACACTGGTTTTCCCACAGTGCGGCACTCCCTCAGTAATTACCCTCCAATGGAGAGGCATTCCGTCAGACAGATCATTTAACAATGCCACACCCACTCAGTACTGACCATCCAACAGTACGGCGCTCGCTCAGCACTGACCTTCTGACTTTGCGGCGCTCCCTCAGCATAGATGGTCCAACAGGTTGGCATCCCCTTAGGGCTGTTCCTCTGAGAGTGCCACACTTCCTCAGCATGAACTCTCTGAAGGTGCCTACTCCCTGAACATTGATACTCCGGCAGTGCAGAGAACCCTCACCACTGAGCATCAGGCCGTATGGCACTCGCACAGCATGGACTCTCTGACAATGCCGCATTACCACATCACTGAACATCCGACAGAGCGGCGCCACTGTTTATACTGTAACTCGACTGTGGGATGTTCGCTTCATCACTGACCATCCGCCAGTGCGGCCGCACTTATTTTAGACAGCGTGGTATTCCCTCTGCTCTGAACCCCCGAAGGTGTGACACTCCGCCAGTACCAGTTCACTCTGAGAGTATGGCACTCACTCTGCACTGACCATCTGACAGTGCGAGCTCGCTCCAACTGACCTTCGGAATGTTCCAGCTCTTTCAGCACTTACCCTCCTACAGTGTGGCATTCCCTCTGCACTGTCCAACATTGAATCAGTCCCTCAGAAATGACCGTCCGTCAGTGCAGCACACACTTAACACTGACCGTCTGAACATGCGGCACTCCCTCAGCTCTGACCCCCCAACAGTGCTGCACTCCCTCAGCACTGAAGTTCTGACAGTGCCCATTCCTCTGTCACGGACTCTCCGACAGTGCAGTTCCCAGTCAACACTGACCCGCGGCAGTGCGGATCTCCCTCAGTGCTGGCCCTGAAACTGCCCACTCCACCAGCACTGAACATCCAAAAGTGTCCACTTTATCAGTGTTAACCCTCTAAAGTGTGAAGCATCGTTGTGCATCCAATACTGGCCGCTCCCTCAGCAGTGTCCCTCCATCAATGCCCACTTCCTCAGCACTGACCCTCCGACAGTCCTGACTGCCGAATCACTGACTGTCCAACAGTGAATAGATGCCTAAACACTGACCTCTGACAGGATTGGAACATCCAGACATCGTGATGATTTTCTACAGCCTGTGCTTCCAGTTATAGCAGAACATGCTGAGCAATGTGTGAACGTGGCATTTTGCCATGTAGCGATGGCACTGTGATTGTGACTATGTAGGAGCTACAAAAAAAACAATGTATATTCCCATTCTCTGGCATTCCCATCCCACCTCCCACCACCCACGCCCCCTAACTACTGGTCAGTGTGAGCACACTATGATCCTCGTGAGTAATGAGAGACAGACAATACCCAATGATCAATGCAGTGAATTTTATTTACTTGTTTTAGAAAACAGTGTGTCAGAATATTATCGTGTCTACGTGATTGAGCTGAAACAGAATTTCAGAATGAGCAGGCAGCATCAGTTAAACTCAGTCATGCCTCGCCCTGTGACACATTTGGTTTTCCCTTCCTCAGCTTTTCCAACAGCAGTACTTGTTACCGGCACATATCCCATTGAGAGTAGTCTCACTTTTGTCACACTGCCTTTGTTTACAAGTTGCTCCCATACTCTTACAATCGCTGAAGAAACCTGGGAAACAGAAAACGCCTTTCATTATTATCAACAGCCAGTGATGTAAGTAGTGTGCAACCAATAGTGTAGTGTAGTTTCACAGAGGGATAGCGAAAGAAGAGTTATCCAAAGTGCTCAAAGTCTGTTCTAACCGATACTGAGAACACAACTGTGCACTCTGCTAATGTGTGGTGTAATTGAGTGATATCGAGTGCCGAATTGTGCATAATGTTTTAGTGTGGTGTAACTGAGAAATACAGATAACAGAATTGTGAACTGTTGCTTACATTTGCTGCAGTTGAGCGATACTGAAAGCAGAATTCTTCACTGCACATTTTATGTCGTACAACTGAGAAATGTTGAGAAAGGATTTGTGTACTGTACATTATATGTGCTATAATCGAGGGACATTGAGAGCATAAATGTTCATGGTGTTTTCTGTATAGTCTAACTGGGAGATATTGAGAGCAGATGTGTGCACGGTTCTTCATATGTGGTGTAAAGGAGAAATATTGAGTGCAGAATTGTGCACTGTTTTTAAGTATGGTAAAAGTGAGGGGTACCGACAGCAGAATTGTGGGGGTTTAAGGATATCAGCACTGACACATAAAGTGGAGATAACTGTTATGCCAAATGGAAACCAACTTTTCAATCGGCTGAATAAGATTTAGTGTGGAGGCGGGGTGACTGTTACTGAGATGTGAGAAGCCATCTGCTATTGCGACTTCTAAAAGGATGAAACTTTCTATCTACACTTTGCAATTGCATCTTCCCAACAATTCTTGTGCTATAAAAAAAACTATTTGACTTTTTAAAAAAATGTCCATGTTCTTCGTGTTCATTGTATATTTGGAACATCTTCTGAATACACCCATGGATAAGCCTCAATGATAACAGAAACAAAACAATTTGCCGCCTCTGGCCTAACAAGCGAGGTTTCAGTCTGGGACCTTAACTTTTCCTGTATGACCACAGCTGGGATCATTTCAATTTGTAGATCAGAGCAGTGCACAGTTCTCCGTGTGAGGTCAAACGATTGGAAGCAAAATTCTGAGAGAACATACCAGCTCATTTTGAAGCAGGGATGTCAAGGAATCTGCCATGGTGCCTTACGGGACCATGTGAAACAAACTCTGGAATAGGGCATCAGGCATTGCATAAACATTATTTTGTTTCAAGAAATGGCTTAAAGGGAGAGATAGAGCGTGCGAAATAGAGAGCGAGAGACACAGAGAGAGGGAGAGATGGCAGAGAGAGGGAGGCAGATAGAGAAGCAGAGACAGAAATAGTGACAGATTATAAAGAGAAGCAGAGAGACAAAGGGATAGAGATAGAGAGAAAGAGAGAAATGCAGATACGCAGAGTTAAGGATAGTGATGGAGGGAAAGAAAGATCATAAAGATCAGAAGAGACAGAGGCTGGGATAGAGATAGAAATGGAGAGACACATGGAAATAAAAAGAGAGAGAAAGGCAGGATAGAGAGAGAGAAAAATGTGTGAGAGAGAGACAGAGGTGAGGGGCGACAGTTTAAAGGAGATTTGAGGATAAAGTTTCATTGTACTAGCCCCCTCTCAAGTTAAATTCTTCGCCTCTAATATCAAACATTTCAACTCGGCGAAAAAAGTTTCTGAACGTTAACTCTATCTATGCCTCTCATGATTTTATCAACTTCGACCAAGTCTGCCCTCAGCCTCCGCCACAGGGAAAACGTTTTTCAATGATGTAGAAATGTCAGTGTTAGACTGGGGTGTACAAAGTTAAAAAGTGGACAACACGAGGCTATAGTCCAAAAGGTTTACTTAGAAGCTTTGTTTTCGAAGCACTGCTCCATCGTCAGTTACCTGGTGGGGCAGGATCATAGCATGCGGAATGAATCGTATTTGATCTAAGTGCTTACATATAAACTATTGGACTATAATCTGTGTTTGTGTGATTTTTAACTGAGTTTTTCTGGCCTATCCTTTATAGTTTATGTCCTCTAATCCAGGCAATATCCAGTTAATCCTCTTTTGCATTCTCTCCATTGTTTTCACATCTTTCAAATAATTGTGGTGATCCGCATTGAATGCCACGTTCTAGGTATTGCTCAAACAAACTCTTATAAAGCTACAGCATGATATCCTGCCTCTTGTACTCAGTAATCTGACTAATAAAGGTGATCCTGTCATATTCCTTCTTTGTGAACTTATCTACTGGCATAGCTACCTTCAGGGAGCCAATGAATTGAATCCCAAGATCCCTCCGTACATCAATGCTGTTCAGGTCCCTGTACATGTCTACTTAACACTTGATCTCCTCACAAGTGCAGCGCCTCACGCTTACCGTCATTCAGTGCGTTGAAGGATCTGAGATAGGGAGATCTATATTCAGGAAATAAATCAGAGGAGTTGCGGAGTACCCTGAGAATGAGAATTGAGGATGATCAGTAGAGCCACGATCTTATTCAACAGCAGAACAGAGTAGATGGGCCACACAGCCTATTTGTACACCATACACCTTATTATCTTAGAAAGGTAATGTTCACAGCAGCTTCTCTGTGGATGGGGGAGGAGAGTGAGGAGGGAATGAAGGAGGACTGAACTGATCTTGAATTAGAAAGACACGGAATTATCCGCAATGCCGAAGGAGGCCGTTCGGCCCGGCTTGTCAATGTCAGCTCTGCAATTTGGGCAGTTCACCCAGCACCATTCCGTAACTTCTTTGTCATTCCTTTCCATATAATCTCATTCTGGAGGCTTCTGTTCGCAATCTGCAGATCCCTATTGGCAGGACGCTCGTTCCCCAAACCCCTCAGTGAGGGAAGTTTTCCTCCCTCACTGAGTATTTCTGCCTCCTTTACCAACTCCCTAAGCCCACTAGCTGGTTTAAACCTGTTTAAGAAACGGAACACACAGTGACCCAGGAAATAGGAGCAAGGAAGTTTTTGATTGTGCTGCACTTTTTCACCTTAACAGAACAGACGTGAGATGCCGCAGAAACAAGACAATGCAGCCCTGACGCAAATGAAAGGCATCACAGGCTGCATGGACAGAATGGCCTCCTCGTTTTCTCCCCTAAAACCCACATCCAGAGTGTTTCCTGCGATTTGCACTGACCTCCCAAATAAATGCCGCTTCGCAGTTCCCTGTCAGCAGTGTTGGGCTGCGCCAGCACCAAGACACAAAGCAATATTGGAGATGTCCACATCATCAGGCTTGCTGCTCCGAGCTAAAATGAACAGGCTGGCACACTGCTGTTGTTTATATGGACTGAAAGAGTCTGCTGTGGTTAATCATCACACATGTATGAACTAATATATATTCACACACACACACACACACACACACACACATACACACAAACACACACGCACACACACACACGGATACACCACACACACACACACACACACAAGCACAAAAACACAACGCTCAGACACACACACACGATACACACACACGCAGACACACAGGAAGACAAACACCAAGACACACACACCCTACAACCACATACGGACACACACAGATACACACACATGCAGGCACACAGACACACAAACACAAGACACACACACACTACAACCACATACACACAGACACACACCGAGAGACACACACCAAACCCATATACCCACACTCCTACACACCCATCTACACACACCACTGACACACACAGACACCCACTGACCCAGATTCACAAACACACACACCTTACCCACACAATCCCACACATCCACACCCACAAACAAACACCCACACACACGCTTACACGTACACACATACCCCACCAAACACACACAAACACGCCCTCACACACACACGCATACTTGCATCCTGACACACTCATCCCCCACACACATACACACTCACACACAGACCAAGACACACACGCTACCCCTGACTCACACACACACGAAAACACAGACGCACATACACACACACATACACACACACTCACATCTCCCACACACACTCACACAAGCATCACACACTCACACAAGCATCACACACTTCACCCCACTGATGTTTAGAGAGGATCAGTCTCCTGTGGATAAGAATCACACATGTGACTCAGCAGACGCTGTAGCTCAGTTCCCCTACCGCCAGGATGGCCTCAACCATGATATTTGTTGCTTGTCACACTGCAGGTAACAAGACAAGCTCGACACATCCCCACACACAAGCTCTTGCAACAATCAAACACGCACACATACATACACTCACATTCACACAATCACACACCCACTCACAGAGACGTCCTCTCACACACTGACACTGTCACACCCACACATAAATACACACACTCACCCAATCACATACACTCACCCAATCACACACCTACACAGTCTCTCTCCCACACAGACACTCACATATACACACGCACGTATGCACACACACTACTCCCACACACAGTGTCACTCACATACAATAACACAGATCCTCTCCGGCAAACTCACACACGCATAGGCGCTATCAGAAGATTTCCCACACTCTCACCAGCACACAATAAGACAGATCCTCCTCCCAAACCCTCACACACACTTACACAGGCCCTTCTTCAACACACTAAATGCTATTTTCACACAAAGACACACATCCACACACTCATTCACAAAGTTACAATCACAGTATCAAAGACACCCACACATACACACTTGAGCTCACACACCCAAGCACGTCCTCACACATGGGCACGCACAACAGATACTCACACACTCAAACACCCACACACACAGTCCAGTGAACCTC